>NC_056751.1:40111474-40127275 GCF_019279795.1 Protopterus annectens | reverse complement strand
GGGGGAGGAGGACAGGTATATTTGTGGAGGTGGTCCAGGTTGGTATATATAGAGGACAGCCTGCAAGGGTGGTATATGACACATGTGGTGGATAAACACCCTGAATGGTGTGTGTGGTGTGCGATGTGGAAGCCTTATGGGCCTCCATATGGAAACAATGGGAAAAAGCCACCCACCCATTGCTACTCACAATAGTAGTCCACAGCCCTGAAGTTGCCTGGCCTGGAGGCTGAGCAGGAGGAGATGTGGACCCTGTGAATGTGTACTGGGTGCCTCAAGGTGATGTAGCTCATCCCACAAGTGTTTGTGGAGCCCACTATGGAACAGACCCTGGACCTGACCTTGCTTGACAGGATCATGTCTGTGTGTGCCCCCCAGGGAGGACAACATCTTCTGATGTGGTTCCACCTGAAGGTAGTGCTGGACCAGTAGATGAGGAGGCCCCAGGATGGGTCCCACATGTGATGTGGCCTGGTAACATGGCCAGATGACTTTGGAGAAGTGGCTCTGCTGGCAAATATTCCCTAAACATGCTATTGTGTCACTGTTATAGAACATATGTGGGTAGTAATAGTCTACACAATCCTTGAACATGTCCAACAGCATGCATAGATATCCCCAATAACACAGAATGTCAGATGTGCAGCAATTACATGGCAAGCATACCACATGCATATATGGAACCATAGTGGCCCTGACAATGGCATGCAGGTGAATAGTCCGTAACAGGCCAGCAATGATAGTGTCCACACAGGGAACATGGCTACAAACACATAGCACAAAGTGTGGTACAATACAATATATGTCCAACTGGTAGGTAAGCTGTAGCCATACCTATTGAGATGTGAGAACAGTTTGTTGTGGCTGATACGGTGGGGGGGGGGTGACAGAGATGTGAATTAAGATATATGTTAACCTTGCTGTATGAATTGCTCAGACGTGTTTCCATCTTTATGTCTTTCAGGCAAGATGTCCCATGGATGTCTACCTGCATATTCAGCAGCTGAAAATGACATTGTGCTGAACTACATTATCCAGTACTACCATGTTCTGTTTGGCAGGGTTGCCCATAAGCAGCAGGAGTGGATCACCCTGTGTAATGACCTAGTCCACAGTGTCAATGATGTCAGACTGGATAACCGCAGTTATGAGCTTGTCTGGCATCATTGTTCTGACCTACTTTGCAATGCCCATTGGTGTGCTGCCGCAGTCCAGGGGATCACCTCGCAACAGGGGGGTTCATTCCATCCATCCCCTCCTGACACGTGTTGAGGAGGTCCTCACCAGCCTTGTGGCACCTGCCCATCCGCACAACCAACAACTGCCAGACACCATTGTGGAGGTGGGTGCTACCCACACACTGGCTGAGGAGCCTGCAGGTAAGACCACAGGTCACATCAGCAGACCACTGTTGTATATGCATCTGCATCTGTACAGGTAGATCATGCATAGCTGACATGTCATATATATAGTTTGTTGCTGCATAGTAGTAATAAACAGATGTGCATAAGTGGTAGTATTGTGGACTTGTACTGTTGATGTACTGTAATACTGCACCCACCCTGTAGCAGTGCCAGAGGCTGTGGCCACTGACATTGCATCTCTCTCACTCTTATGTAGGTCTCTCTGGTATACCACCAAGGCAACATCCTGCAACTGGTGAGCATGGTTTATGTTGATGCATGCCAATACACCGGGCATGTAATGGCTATGGTATATTCCATGCACACATCTAACATATCTACCCATAATGCATGCTGTACATGTTTACGTATTGTTGCTGTTAAATGTACTGCATCACAGTGGTGACCATGATGGGGTATTGAAAGGGTATGTCAGACACCTGCAAGATAACTAACATCCTGTCATTGTGTAATGTGTCCAAAGGGATTAACATAATGTTGGGACACATGGCCTACAGTAGGAACATGTGTGAAACATCACCCTTATACAGTGCAACAACAGTGTATATACCAGTATTACAATGGCAACTGTTACAGATCTACACTATGGCATAACGTATTATTGTAGTCCACATTATTAGCTGGGTCTAGGCTGTAACAAGTGGTGTTCAGTGTATGGGACACTGCAAACTGACACACATGTGTAGGCCATACTTGTCAAGCATCTGCAAAAAGGCTGAAGGTGGGGAGGGGGTGTCAGCATGACACATCAGTGCACTGCAGCAGGGATCCTAAGGATGCTAAGAATGGCTGTATCTGCACACAGACAGATTTAGGAACTGTGGCAGATGTAACCCTACCTCCACAGCAATAATGACGGCAGTGTGTGAACACCAAGGGATGTGCACATGAGTAGACCTTGCAATCATGCAGAGTTGGGGGACATGTGTAGGGCAGACTGACCATGCACTGGCAAATGCAGATGACCCATGCTAGTATATCCTTGCCAGGAATAGTGACTGCTGTAGTACACATAACAATAGGTGCAAAAAACCATCATGATAAGGTTGTGCACACATATTCACACACGGAGTGTATGCATCACGGTCAGCATCCGCACACCTAACACATTTCGTAGACACTGCATGTGAATGTACAGGACATATGTCACATATCAGGTTCATGTACTGTTAATATATGCGGTGATGTGGTCCCATGTCAGATCAAGGAAGGGTGCATAATATCAATAAGGGTGTGTACACTCCCCATAACCACAGTATGGTCTGACGGTTGTCAGTGTAATAGTATTGGATTGGTCATACATGGTCTGCTGATGTTGAGATCTGTAAATCAGACATCAGGCATTCACAGATGGCATCTGTCCACTGTGTACTACAGCAGTCACTATTCTGGGCATGGCTATTCTAGCATTGCATGTAAAATCTCCTAGATTGTATATATGCCACTGTATAGAAATTTTCTGTCATTCGTGGATTGTGTTGTCATATAAAGACATGGAGCTCTGATTGTATATATGCCTCTGTACAGAAATTTTGTTGTCCTTTGTTGTATTTGTACCATTATGTAATGGAGCTTTTCTCTCCGGGCCTCCACTGTAAATGGATCTTGTTCCAGTCGGACTTTCCTGGTAAACAAATATAAAATAAAAAAAAATAAAAAAATATCATCTCAGGTAGGTGTTGCTGAAAAACATAGGGGCTGTGAGCATTAGAGCTGACATAACTGACACAGTACTACACATTCAGCAATGGGTTGTACACCTGTGAGGTTTGGTGCACAGTACATGTCAGGGTGCAGAACAGATAGACAGCAATACTGTGTACATGGGTGCAGTATTTTCCAGGGGAAGGGACATCACCTACTAACACAGTCCATGCATCACACACATGTATACTGTTGCTAGCATGGATTGAATATATCTGCACTGCATGCTGTTGTGTACCATATGTTATGCATGTTGACAGATGGGTAATGGGAGGACTGTGTATACTATCTTTGTGCAACCTCACCTGTATGTGTGTGTGTGTGTGTGTGTGTGTGTGTGTGTGTGTGTGTGTGTGTGTGTGTGTGTGTGTGTGTGTGTGTGTGTGGTTATCTTGTCTGTAGGTCCAATCTGGTGAAGTGGAGGGAGGTTGATGCATGTAGGATGTGTGTGTGTGTGCGTGTGTGTGTGTGTGTGTGTGTGTGTGTGTGTGTGTGTGTGTGTGTGTGTGTGTGTGTGTTCATGTATGCACATGTGTGATTGTGGGTTTGTTCATACAGCAGTACTTCCCATTGGGATCTTGCAGTACATGGACATGGACTGAGACACGACACACTAGGAATATTTGTCTGATATGTAATCACAGAACAGCTGATAGTATAATAAGGTCTGTAACATGGAACATGCATTGGGAGGGAAAGTAGACACCAGGTATACCCTTAATGTTGCATTCAGCAGAGAGGTGAATGAAAACCCACATATGCAGCACTACAGATGCATTGGGGAATTACTAAACAACACCAGGGAGTGTATCCATATATTACAGTTGTCATATGATAGGTTGAGCAGCATATCTGGCATGTACTGAGCAATACTTAGACATGACATTCCAGTGAGTGACATTATGGAGTGAACATAGTAGCCCCTCACATATAGGGGCCATGCTCACAATGTCCGGACATACACAGGGTAAACACTGAATGACAGCAGTGAGGCCATGTAAAACCTACTCCACTCAGGTCAAGGAGGTAATGGAGTAACAGATCTTGTGTTGTGATCACTTGTCTAGGGATTTAGAGAAATAGCAAATTAATGAGTGGTGTTAATGAATGTATGTTATCAAATGTGATGCAGGATGGGGAACTTATGGGAATAAATGTGGGACTATCTGTAAAATCACGGACAGGAAGGTATTAAGGTGGAATGTGTGCGTGTGTGTGTGTGTGTGTGTGTGTGTGTGTGTGTGTGTGTGTGTGTGTGTGTGTGTGTGTGTGTACTGTTATGCAATACTGTGCAGATCTTAAAGTGCGTTTCTTGTTTTCCTCCACAGGTGGTGAGGTGGCTCAGGGTCCTTCCTACATGCAATCTGATGTTGGTGTCCATACAATCACTGAAGATGATGATAGTACTGTTGAGGCACAGGTGGGGTTGTCAGGGGCCAAAAGAGCACCATCATTTGACATCCCCCTCATAGCCACCCCAAACCCCACACACAGTTTCATGCCTATCCATACCACATCACCACTGGCCATAGCAGAGGGACAGTTGGCAGTTGGTGGCAGTGGACAGGAGAGTGTGGTATCCATGTCTACTGTGTCTGGTCACAGCAGGAATAGCCAGCTGTCCGGCAGGGCACCACATAGGCAGATGTTCCAGGGTGCTCGTGGTAGGGCCACTGGTCATCATGCCCCTGGCAGAAGTACCACAACTGGTACCACCAGGCGCATGTTTCAGGCTGTCATGGGGGCACAGGGGCTGATCTCACATCTGCAAGTGACAACTTCCATGAACTGTCTGGTGCCCTCCGTGCTCATACCGAGGTCATGGATAGACAGTTTGGTGAGATGATGGGCCTCATCGTGGTTTATCTATGCTTGAACATATGGTGAGAGTGTGGCAATGGCTATGTGGACGTAGGCCAGCAACACCAACAGCTGGCAGTCAACGTGGATGTGCTAGGACATCAAGGTGCTCCTGTAGTGGCAGTACCAGCACCAGCACTGTAGGGGGGCACTGTCCACACCACACCACAGCAGGCCATGAGCACATGGTCCTGGCCAGTCCCAGAAGGGACCTGGTTTCAGCGGACATCTGTCATCATCAGGGGAGAGAAGCACATTGAGGCCTGTACCTGGACATGCCCATGGAATCCCTGGCAGGCACAGTCCACATGTCCATGGCCAGAGGCAGTGAACTGCACACCCTGCCAGGTATGGTCTGCAGCTGTCCATAAACACCTGTGGACGGCAGCCACATGGCAGAACTCTGTGCATGCAGACCCACACACTATACAAACAAACCTAGGGTAACCCCATACCTACACATAGGTTCATAGGTTCATAGGTTCATACTAGGCTATCTGCCCTAGGGCATTTATAAGCCTAGCCAGAATGTGTTTGGCTTTCGCCAACCATTTTAAATTTATTTTGCTATGCCCTTTTTCGAGGTTAGTATACTGTGCCTCTGTCTAACAGTGACACAGAAGTGATACCCGGGGTAAACCTACGATCTCCCATCCACTCATCAAGATTCCTCTTGAAGAGAGTCAATGAGGGACTCTGCCTAACCTGGACTGGGATTTTATTCCAGAGTGAAGGGAGCCTCTGGGTTATGAATCTGTCCCTCCAGCATGTCCTATTTATTTCAGTGCTGAGGTTCAAGACTCTCTAGCATGTAGCTCGATGGGATTTGGATTTTCTGATGTGCAGCATGTCCATTAATTCCGGGTTGGACATGACTTTATACGTCAGGCACAGATCGCCTCTGAACAGGCGGTAAGCCACTGAGTAGAGCTGGAGTTTCTTTAACTGGGCAGCATATGGCATCTGTTTGAGCCCTTTGATCCTCTTGGTGAGGTACTTTTGGGGTCTTTCCAGTTGCTGCAGGTGTCTGGTAAGGTACATCCCAAAAAGGGCATTGTACTCAATTATGGGCCTGATGAGGGATGAGTAAAGAGACACGATGACCTCCCCTGATCTAGATGTGAATCCCTTCATGATTAGGTGGGCTATATAAAATGTTTTTCTAACCACTTTGGCCACGTGGTTGTCAAATGAGAGATTGCTATCAACTTGGGTCCCCAGGTCCCTAATTACTTCTTCTGTACTTAATGGATTACCACCTATGTGGTAATTTGTGGGCACTTTGTTTTTGCCAAAGGTATGACTATACACTTTTTGGCATTTAGCTTGAGATCATGGCTCTGGCACCAGTTGTCTGTTTCTATGAGGCCCTTTGGAGGATGCTTGTGTCAGCTGGAGAGTCGACATTATGGCACCCAGTTTGCAGTCATCTCAACGTGGTCAGCCACAGTCCTTCCGTGTTTGCCTGTACCTCCGAGAAATATATACCGAACAAGAGAGGTCCCAGGACTGAGCCTTGTGTGACACCACTTGTAACTGGTTTGGAGTCTGACATGGCTCCAGCAATTCTAACCATGTGGGTTCTGTCCTTGAGCCAGTTTGCAATCCATCTTGTGACATAGGGTTTATATTTAAGCTGGTGAGCTTATCTATAATGCCCAAGTGGGGTATTGCATTGAGGCTTTGTGAGGTCCAGGTAGGCTGTGTGGACCACGTTCCCCTCATCAATGGCCTTGGTGACTGTTTCAAAGAAATCAACCAGGTTTAAGAGACAGGATCTGCCCTTAACAAAGCCGAACTGGGTAGGATCCAGTGTTTGTAGGTCCCCAATATATTTATTTATGAGGTCCATGATGATCCTTTCCATAGCTTTGTAGACCAAGCTAGTCAGGCTTATGGGGCGATAGTTTCCAGGATTCGTTGAGGCACCACCTTTATGGAGAGGGACCACTGTTGCTGTACGCCACTCTTTGGGCACATATCCTGTAGTAAGACTGAGATTGAACAGTAGTTTTATGTTTGGGTTTAGCTCTTCTTGGAGTTTATGTAGGACGCAGCCCGGGACACCATCTGGTCCCATTGATGCTGTGTTTTTTGCTTTGGAGAGGGCTCTTACCTGAGCATCTGAGATGTCAGGGGCAGCACTTTGCTGGGATAGATATTTGCCCTTTGGTGGGGAGGGGGAGAAGTTTGCTGAACCTGTCAGCTAGGATGTTGGCAATGTCTGTGGGTTCGGTGTATTTTTTGTCATTTTGGACTAATCCTGAGCATATCTGGGAATTGCCACCCAGGTTCCTAACATAACTAAAGAAAGCCTTGTGATTATCCTTAGTGTCCTGTGCAATTTTTCTCTCGAAGCTGGCCTTAGACAATTTTATGTGTGCCCGTAGTTTTTGCTAATACTGATCAGTGATGCCTTCCCTTTTTTGGATTTTGCTCTATCATTTAGTAGCTTCCTCCTTCTATTGTATAGTTTGTTTATGGCTGGGGTCCACCAGACAGGACGTCTGCCTTTGGAGGATTGGGTCTTGGTTTTATTTGGGATGGCATGATCCATGCATTCCTGAAGGTTTTCATAGAATGTTTTTATAAAGGATTCTGCGGTCTGGGCCGTATTTTCCACAGGCCCGGGGGCTTTGAAGTATTCCACCTCAGTTTTGAGGAGTGTAAAATTTGCTTTAGAGAAGTTTTTCACTGTGGTTTTCTGGGCAGGGGGTGGGGTCAGGATGTGAATATCCAGTGAGATTAGTTTATGGTCTGATCTTACCAGTGAGGGATACACTTCTGTTCTGGAGCATAGAGTCCCCATGTTGGTGATGATCAGGTCCAGTATGTTTTCCCCTCTTGTGGGAGTGGTAACAAGTTGTTCCATAGCATTTGAGTTTATAAATTCTAGGAACCTTTGGGCTAGGGTGTTGGAGCTAGAGTAATGCTCCCAGTCTATGTTTGGGTAGTTGAAGTCGCCCAATATAATGGTGTTTGGAGACCTTCATATTTTCCAGTGTTCTCAGGAAGGCCGAGTGGGGTTCCTGTGTTTGGGAGGGTGGTCTGTAGCAGGCCATAAACTGAAAGGCAGTTTTACCCACTGTTAGTTGCACATGGATAGTCTCTGATGCTTCGTGCTTTGCCACCAACCTGGAGGTGTGGGTATCTTTGATGAATATCGATACTCCCTCCTTTTGTGGTTCTGTCCAAGTTTTGTGGCCGAAAAGCATGGTGTGAGGTATAACCTGGTAGTGCTGGGGTGCTCTCGGGAGCCCTGAACCAGGTTTCTGTTACTGCACAGATATCAATGTTCTCCATGCTAAGGAGAGTTTTGAGTGCATGCATCTTGAGGTTTAGACTTCTGGCGTTGAGTAGCATTACTCTTAGTCTCTTATCCCTTGTGATACCTATGGAGGTGGGTTTGTCTTTTGAGCCTTGCCTAAAAAAGGCACTATGGGGGTAGCAAGAGCCTTTGCCAATATCCGAAAGCCCAGGGGTGACATACCACATCACCATGCCCAGTTCAACTAATTACACCCCTCACTCACACACATGGTGCCAAATATATGGCCCGCCCTTGGCGTCTGGCAAACCAACAACACAACCTGTGCATATGATGATACCTCTGCCACATCCCTGTCATCCATTACATCGATGCAGGGACAGGGTAATATAGTTCTGATGCACATGGTGACTGTACTACAGTGTACCAATGTACTGCAGTGTAACATGTTGTCAAAAGTAATGTTTAATGTATACATGTCAGGTGGTGTAGCCATCCAGCAGTGATGCATTATAGCTGTTAGTAACACTGGGTGATTGTGATCTCCATAATGTTATCCATTTGTACTGTAGGTGTACATGTGTCAGCAGGAGGATGGTCTGCAGTCATATTCCACAAGGGGTATGGCACTGTGGTGACACCATGGCTGTGACATATCCGAGGTACAGTTGAACACATGTCACAGGTATGTATAACAGTTATTGCCTGTGCCACATGGACAGGTGACCCACTGGGACATGTATAATCTCCAAACTGATGTTGACCCTTTCACATACATGCACACACTTACTTGTCAGCACTGGGACTAGACCCCTACCTAGGTATGTAGTGCTACTGAACTGTGTGGCTTTCATTGCACACACCACACAAGGTTTAGGGTGAGTTGTGTTCCAGGTTATATGTTACATGAAGAACATCTCCAGACATGTACAGTATGGTAATGGGGGATGTAATGGTTGTATATGGGCAATACATATTGTGACATACCATCATGTACACATTAACAGACACATAACAGGCAGATGCACATCCGAGAAACCTGGGCCTATTGGTGGTAACTAACTTGTCCGTGTGTCCAATATGTTACAGATAGGCTGCACACAGCACATGCATAACTGGGCTGGATTGTGGTTTCAATTATCTGTATGGTTGATGGTGACAGTGGTCACCATAAAGTGGTACATGGGACATATACTGGCTGTACCATGGTCAATGACAGTATACACAGCACCCATATCCCCCAGTGGATATTTTACTCACTGGAACCCATGATGACACACTGACATACCCACCATCACACATTGCCCATGACTGCAATACAACCTATTGTATATCACAACAGTGGTACTACAGGGATATGCATCTAATGCACATGCCGCAGGCATAGTAGGGTGTTGCATTATCATGCCTCACGTATGGGCAGCAACAACACTATCTGTACTACTGTGTGACAATGCATATTGTAATAGGAGTATGTGGCCTCGGAATGCTGTACCCTACAGATATACAGACATGCACACACTTGCCAGAACTCAATGGGTATCCCATGCCTATTGACACATTTGTACAACACTGTTGTGCTGGTACTGTAAGGCTTATGTAGCCGGTAGGGAGAGGAGCATAACAAGGTGCATCAAATGTCCAAAACAGCAGCAGCCACATCTGACTATGGCAATGGGTTTTGCGGTGGTTGTGAATGCCCTTATGGAATTCTCAACTACAGGTGTACTAACACACAGACACTGCTATCCTCAGTAATGCACACGTGCACATGTGTCAGTACTGGGGTGCATTGCTGCAGGTGGTCATAGCTGTGTACCTGGCTATTGTCCATGGAGACATGGGTTGTGTAGGAGATGTGTGTACAATGATATCATGCCACCTGCCATGTGCCAGCAGGCAATCTATTGACAGACACCACTGTGGTGATCCTCAGGGTGAGAGTGACTTGCATCAGCCAATCCTCTGGGTGCCTCCTGTACATGGCCACTGAGGTGATCCAGTTGACATGTATGCAACATGCATTACAACACATGGTTAGTGTCTGTGATGGAGACCTGTACCCAAGCAGGTTCTGTTGACTGTGGTAGTGCAGTGAAGGTACCCATGGCATGTGGTGCATACAGGGTGTTGTCTCCTATATGTGCCAGTTATTACACAGCTGGACAGACATGCCAGTGTCAATCAAGCATAGGTTGCCTGTACGTATCCCAGCTGGATACCTGAGATCTGCACATCTGTACAGGGACTGACAGACATCAGCTTGGCAAGTAGCTATGCAGTAGGATGAATGCTTCGACAGATAGACGTTTGACAACAATATGTATGCCATTACTACATGTTGGAAGCCCCCACTAACATGTGCTGTACAGATGGTAGTCTACAGTTACATTCCACATGTTAGATCATTATCCAGTAGGGGATATATACTGTGACACAGCTCACGCACCAGGAACATGACAGTGAGGCTTCCGAGTCCATCTATGCCTGCAGGTGTGCTTGTTGTCAGTACTACATTTAGCACTCTACTCTTGCCTGGAAAGCACTGTCAACAGCAGTACCACCATGATACACTATATGCCAGTGTGACAGCACATACCCTGGGTTACTACCCCTGAATGCAACACATTCACATGTACAGGGCTCATATACTTGTGTTCCCTAGACATGACACTCACACCCCTTGCTACTGTAATGACAGCACACAGACTTATGTACTGTACATGGCATTACATACACTTATTACAGATGTCATTACCCTGCTATGCTATCATATTGGGTGGTGAGAACTGGTTACCAGGGCTAAGCAATGATTAGCAGGTGTCAACATTGCTGCAATATAACAGCTAAGCAGATTTGCGCACTGGTAAGTGAAGTCTACATGATGTAAGTGCCCATATGTTTATCCGTACCTTGGCACCACTTAGCTTCTCACAAACCCGAGCAAACCCACTTAAAGCTGCTCAAAACTGCCTTAACCACTCTGTATCCAACAGCCCTTGTTCTGCTCAGCAACAAAATAAACAGCCCTTGCAGGCCCTGTACACTATAATCACAACAGTTAACCACTATGCCATGACCACTGTGAAGACAGCTGTTGTTTTTCCAATGTATCTGTCACTACACATATTGATTAGTATTGAACAATTGCTTTGGCTTCCACAACTGTGTAGTACTTGATATTGATATTACTGTTGCATCACATATGTTGTTATATCATAATGTACACATATCAGATACATACAGTGAGATACATCTGGGAAGGTATACACAACCGTGATGTTAACACATGACAGGAATATGGATATATACATATACATATCTTGATATATGTCTACATGTACATCCACATGTATATTCATACATATGTCTGTCTACACATCTGTATAGTGCATCATATATATGACTATTTGTAGATCTCTTATGTATACACACACACATATATATATGTGTGTGTGTGTGTATATATATATATATATATATATATCTATATACATATATATATATATATATATAGATATATATATATATATAGATATAGATGTGTATATATATCTACATATAAATAGATATATATATATATATATATATATATATAGATATAGATGTGTATATATATCTACATATAGATATATATATATATATATATATAGATATATATATATATATATATATATATATATATATATATATATATATATATATATATATTTATGCATCCTATGTGTACAGATATATATATATATATATATATATATATATATATATATATATATATATATATATATATATAGATATCTATAACTATATGTGCATACATATCTATTCAGATATACCTATTTATGTCAATATATATCTAGATATCCATAACTATCTGTGCATATTTATCTATATCTGTATATGTGTAGACATATATTGTTGTGTATATGTATATATTTGAGTGTTTATGTATATATATATATATATATATATATATATATATATATATATATATATATATATCCATATATGTATGTAGATATGCATATGTGTATATATCTGTATAGATATATGGATAAATATATAGACATATATGTTTACCATACGTCCAGAACATGGAGTTGAGTCCTACCTCAGCACCAATAGTCCCAACCTCTTAGTGCAAGGGGATGTTGTGTATGTATTACAGGTATATATGTAGACTGTTGCTACTGTAATAGAGGTTGTCTTAACAGACATGTTGTGCGTGGGAGGTCACATCTGCTTTTGACATGTGCTCCATTTGCTACTGACAGACATCCTAAGGACATCATAGTAGCACCACTGCTAGCAGAGATATGACCAATATGTGTGGACAGTCTGGCACTCTATGGTCAGTCCAGAGGTGTACACATATCCCCTTCATGCGAGACATGTGGACCACGCCTCCCAATGTGGATGTTAATAGCCATGTACATGGGTATATCATGTAAAGACTGGACTACATATGCTGACACAGTTTATGCATACACACATGCCATTCTGTCCTGACACATAGTACCCAGTGGTGCAGAGGTCACATGGCCACATGCTACCCAGTAGTTAGTGACATACATCTGTACAGAATCCCACTGCTTTGTCAGAAATACACAATTATGGTGGCGTGGCAGCAGTATGTCTTGCAAATAACTGGAAATAACAGCACACTGGGTAATTACACTAGGCTGCTAGGCATGTCACAAAGCACTATGCAAACGACAGGCCGACTGCCACAACACTGGACTACATTTTGTATGGGGGAATACACATGTACCTGTGATTATAGCAGACTCTGCATGCATGTCACAGCACAGAGTAACAGACACCTGTGAGAAAGTGCATACCCACAAGCAATGTAAACAAAGCCACAGCCACATATGGTACACAAGCTTAATATGACACTATATGGACTGTCTGATAAACACCATCCTCATATGTGCCACTCACACACTAACCCTACTTACACTAGATCATGGCACAGTGTGGTCCGATGGCTGTCTGTGGTATGGGACACGTGTATGTCTGGCCCTACAGAAATGTGAGCCAATAGGGTACCATACAGTGGAGCAGCATGTAACCTCAGATAGAACAGGACCAAGAAACATGGCATCTACCATAGTCTGTGCACAGCCCAAGGTACGTATGCACAATACACATACTGTTGACAATCACCCTAAGTACACAGACCCCAGTACTGTACACACAACCACTGAATGCCCAAGTTATGTCCTCAGAAACAACCCCTACTATACATAACATGTCTAGCAGTCTGATATCTGACTGGCTTGTTATCAGGTATGACGTCAATAAATAATGGTGTACAGAATGTATGCACCTCTTACTGCATGACATATGTACAAAGGTTGATAGACTTGTGGCTGGAGCTATGAACACTGACCCAATATTGGCATGTTGCTGTGATAACCTCATATATTTACTGTTGTACTAGGGTTTGTTGTGACATATGTCCTATGAGGGATATGAAGTCAATAACTCTCATGGCTGTCATCATGTACTGACTGCAATCCTAACACTATGCTTCTGCAGTTCTCAGATAGGTGTTCTGAGATTAACACAAGAAACAAAAGGCTCCACACACTGCCCAGTCTGCAGATGACCCTACAGATGGGAGTTTCATCAAAAACATAGCACTGTCATGACAGGTATTAAAACATGCAGACCAGCCATATCCACACACTCCCTGTTAAACCATTACTCCAAATGCAGAATAGCAACATAGCGTTGTCGCCTCACAGTAAGACGCTGTCCGGTTCGATTCTCAGCTAGAGCGTCTTCTGCATGGAGACATGCGTGAATGGACGTACCTTAGTTGAAGGTTGTGCATCAGGCCTGGCAAGCCGGTACGCAAAAATCAACTGCCAATCATTAGCGGACCGGAGTTCCGCTGTGGTGACCCCTAACCGGGAAAAGCCAAAAGACACAAACAAACATTCTGTAGTCATGTCTGTTCACCTGTTTCCACAGTGTATGTTGTTAGAGGTAAATCCCCAAATTATTTGTGATGCTGTTTGCCAAACACCAGATGTAGGTCCTGCTCACAATAAATGAAAAGGCCCAACACCAACATGATGTCCCTAGATATTAGAGTGTGTTTCCATGCAATTGGCTATGGGAATATTACTACAGCTGTTTCACATGCAATCAGCTAGAGAAGGACTGCAGTTCGAGCAGAGGCCATCAGCTAATCATGAGCATCACTTACAAAACACAAGCTGCTGCCTAATCAAAGTAGGTGTACTGCTCCACGTCCACCAGAGAGGGAGTAAGAGAAACAGACAGAGACAAAGTAAGTCAGGGAGGGGATGGGAGAGTAAAACTTAAGCATGTTTGTGTCACACACCTACCAGTATGGGGTTTCAAACCCCTGACTGACTATGTATTGCTATCACGTCTGTGCAGTTATTGCATGTTCCACATAGCTTACATGTTGGGGAGCTGTCCAAACGTATATGTGATGGTGAGTGACATCTGCAACAGTGATATAGTAGCAATATGGTAGGTGTAGTACATGTGCCAAAGGGTATGTGAAGGCGTCTGACATCAGATAGCTTGCTTCAGTATGCCAATGGGAGTTGTAGTGAGTGTGAATATGGTCAAAAGTATCATACACCACACACACAGACACAGGGTGCCAGTACTGACATGCATGGGTGAATTGCTTCATGGGTGTGTAGTGGTTGACTGTGCAAAAAGGCTATACAAGGTTAGGTGAAGAGTATACCTTGGCATCAGGCCACATGACAATGGTCTGCATTGTGGCTCAGGGGTGTAGTGTCTGGACACAGGTAGGTATTGTATTCACCATCCAGTCACCTGAGTTACTATTGTGTGTGGCCAGTGCTGTGCAATGCTTGCCATGTATATTTTCTATAGTCCATGACATGGATGGTGTCTGGGATGTGCACATGTCCCACATGCATGTACAGTGACATGTGGAACTGTACCTGGGGTGTCTGGCCCATGTTGTGTACACATATTTTTATCATCAGATGTGCCAGTCCTGGCATCATGTGGTGGAAACTGGTAATGGACAGCAATTTGACCCTGCATCTACAATGATAGCATGATACAGGTATTCCCTGGTGTCAGTGGCACCTGTTCATACAGGGCATGTGTTTAAGTCATGGGATGTCCTTTGTGGGTCACATTTAATGGTATCACAGTTGTTGCAGGCGTCCAGTGGGGAACATAGTGAAGGTGCACTGTCTGCAATTATGTGCCTATTGTACTGATGGACAGGGGGCCATACCCTCTGTAGTCCTTTGCAATCACACCATGGTTATTATCTGTAGGCAATATGCAGGGTACTACCAACATAGCGATTGTTGCCTAGGCAAGTGTGTTTTACTTGCCAAGCATATGAGCAAAACATGGGTTGAGATATTCTCTGGGTAATACAAGGGTTGCTTACTTTATTCACCAGGCCTTGATGTCACATGTAGGGGTATGGATTGGCACCCCAGCCTCTTGGCTATTTGACATCTGCTATCGCCCTTTGTAAGTGTGGAGACATTGTGACATATAATA
>NC_056751.1:40023975-40110974 GCF_019279795.1 Protopterus annectens | reverse complement strand
CAGAACTAAAGTCTTAGTAGTGATTCAGTAGGCATTGGCCTCCTAAAAACTGGTCCTTTCCAGCCCCTTCCAGGCCTTCTCAGTCCAAGATCAGGGGAAACCAGACCACCAAGACTACAGTCTCAGGGTATGTAGAAATCTACCCAATGGAGTGCTCCCACCTCAAAAACAGGGAGTGGCAAGCCACCCCCTTATAGAAAAGGTTCAAAATGACTTTTCAATTATCCTTCCCGGCCCTGCCCAACTACTTGTGCCCCTAGGAGGAAAACGTGCCCTTCGTGCCAAAAACTGGATGTCTATTACTCAGGACTGATGGGTTGTAAACATTGTATCCCAGGTTTACAGATTCTACTTCCATTCACTGCCAACCCCAAGTGGGTTTCCAAACCTTCCTCCAAACTAGTGGGCAGAGGCTCAAAAGCAAGTACTTTCTCTGCTCAATATCAGTGCCATTCAACCTGTTCCACTACAACTAAGGGGTCAGGGTTTCTACTCCAGACTTCCTGGTGCCCAGAAAAGAGGGCTCTTGGCACCCTATCCTGGATCTATCAATTTTCAACACTTTTCTGATGGTCCCAAAATTCACAATGCTTACCCTGCAACAGATTCTCCTTATGCTAGCCAAGGATGCCTGTTTAGTCACCCTAGACTTAAAAGCAGCTTTATCTGCACATCCCCATAAGGGAGTCTTGCGGGAAATATCTACACTTCAGGGCAGGCTATATGCGCTATCAGTTCTCTGCACTTCCCTTTGGCTTATTTACTGCGCCCAGAGTATTCACAAAGTGCCTGTTCCAGCCATTGCATACTGCAGGCAGGAAAATATCCAAATTTTCTCATAGTTGAACGATTGCCTGATTCAGGCGGACAGCTACTTCACCACCTGGCATTTGTAAAAAGACCCCTATCTTCATTGGGGTACACCATCAACGAAAAGAAATCACAACTGGTGCCCAGTGAAACATTTATATTCCTGGGAGCAAGCTGGAACACAACTTCCCAGATGGCATTTCTCACTCTGGAAAAACAGGTCTATTTGAACAACTGCTTCAAACAAATGGCCACCAAAACCCAGCTATCTGCAAGGAAAATACTGCAAGCCCTAGGGGTCATGGCCTCATGCATTCTGCTAATTCCATATTCAAGACTGCATATGAGGAAATTTCAGTGGTACTTAAAAAGTCTTTGGTGCCAACATTCTGATGACCTGGAAACAGTCATTCCTATCATACCTTGTCTAAGGGCAGAGTTCCTTTGGTGGGCAGAAACATTCAACCACAACAAGGGACTGTCTTTCACTCAACCCCTCGCCATCCAAATCTTGACTACAGTTGCATCAGACTATGCATGGGAGGCTCACATGTCAGGTAAATGCATTCTGAGCAAGTGGAGCCCAGGACAAATCCTCCTGCACATCAGTCACAAAGAGATGTTAGCTGTACAGTATGCTCTGACAGCTTTCAAATACCTAATCCTTCCAGGACAGCTACTGATAAAAACAGGCAACACCACAGTTATGGTGTACATAAACAAGCTAGGGGAAGCCCATTCTTACCTGCTCTGCAGGTTAGCCATGGCCCTGTGGAACACAGCCTTGAGCAACCAAGTGCATCTACAAGCTCAATTCCTGCTAGGAAAACAGAACTCACTGGCAGACGACTTAAGCAGAAATCCCCTGGACCCACACGAGTGGAAATTGGAGCCCAACATCTTCAATCTTCTAATCCAGAAGTGGGGGACACCGGAGGTGGACCTCTTTGCCTCTCCCGAGAACCACCAGTTGAGCAAATTTTGCACCAGGAACCCTCACAGCAGAGCCTGGAAGGTGGATGCCTTATCCTCCAATGGGAAAATCTCTCAATTTATGCCTTTTCACCTTTGCACCTCCTCTCAAAGGTACTACTCAAGATCAGAAAGGACAGCCCAAGGGCAATTTTTATTGCCCCAGACTGGCCACGCCAGCACTATTACCCACTCTTACACAGTCTGACAACAGTGCCACCCTGGCACCTTCATCAGACACTTTCCCTGCTGTCTCAATAGGAGGGACAGATTTTGCATCCACAGCTGCAAACCCTAAACCTTGCAGCATGGCTTATCCCCTGAATACTCCACTACAACCCTCAGCAAACAGGTGCTGGATGTTATTCTTGAGGCCACAAGGCCTAGTACTAGGAAATCTTATGCTGAAAAGTGGAAAATATTTTGTTTTTGGAATCACTCTCAAGGAAAGGACACAGCTGTATCCTCCTTACCTCAAATCCTTGATTACCTAACAGAGCTACTCCACAGAGGCATATCCTTCTCCTCCCTTAAGATTCATGTCTCTGCCATCTCACCTCAGTATAATACTGAGCCACCTCTATTCTCTCACCCTCTCATCAAACAGTTCCTGAGAGGGGCTAACAACTTAAGGCCCCCTAGGAGAGCACCCACCTCTGCCTGGGACCTCAACTTTGTACTGGAAAAGCTCACGCTTCCCCCTTTTGAACCTGCGGCTTCAACAGAGTTAAAATTCCTTTCTTGGAAAACAGCCTTGCTTTTAGCCATAATCTCAGCTAGAAGAGTGTCTGAGTTACAGGCAGTAATGGCTGTATAACCCTTCATTATTTTCCATGCTGACAAGGTTTCCCTCAGGACTAACCCTCCCTTTATGCCTAAGGTGGTCTCCAGTGTGGCTCTAAACCAAGCCATCCATTTGCCAACCTTCTTCCCTAATCCTCAAAATAAAGGGGAAAGGATCCTGCAGTCCTTGGATGTGCACAGACAGCTCAGGTTCTACCTTGACAGGACTAAACCTTTCAGAAAATCTGACCAGCTGCTAGTCAGCTTTGCTACAGGGGCAGAGGGCAAGGCCATTTCAAAGCAAACCATTTCCAAATGGATAACACACTGCATCCATTTCTGCTACAAGCACCATGGAAAACTTACCCCACAGGGGATCAGAACACATTCCACTAGGGCTACTTCCACCTCTACAGCATTTCTCAGGGGAGTCCCTACCAGGGACATTCTGGAAGCTGCAACCTGGAGTTCTGTACGCCCCTTCACCAGGCATTACTACGTACCTATTTTTTCTAAATCAAGAGTTGGATTTGCTACAGCAGTCTTACAAGACCTGATAGCCAGCCCTAACTCCTCTTGATTGTCTCCACCCTTCCTCAGCTTTGGGAATCAACCCGTGTGTGATGACTGCAACAGTGAAACACAAAGAACATAGTACATTTGTGTACACTTACCATAAATGTAGATGTTCGAGTGTATTCACTGTTGCAGTCCTGATTTCCCTCCAACCCCCTGTGTTTCTCTATTCTTTCTACTTATCCTCTATGTGGCCATTTTTTATGGCAGTGGTGTTTACTTTTTACTGGTGGTGTTCCACACCATATACTAGCTTCCTATTTGGGGGGCTCCTGACATTTGGGGCATGAAAAACTGATGTAATGGCATTGGCTGCCTGTTTTATACCCCTGATGACCTGACATCATGGAAGAAGCTACAGCATAGGTTCATAGGTTGATACTAGGCTATCTGCCCTAGGGCATTTATAAGCCTAGCCAGAGTGTGTTTGGCTTTCGCCACCCTTTTAGATTAGTTGATTGTGCCTCTGTATAGTAGGTCACAGAAGATAGCCCTTTTAAGGTTAGTTTACTGTGCCTCTGTCTAGTAGGGACACAGAAGAGATCCCAGGGTAAACCCTACGATCTCCCATCCACTGCCAAGATTTCTCTTGAAGAGGGTCATTGAGGGGCTCTGCCTAACATGGATTGGGATTTTGTTCCAGAGTGAGGGGAGCCTCTGGGATATGAATCTGTCCCTCCAGCATGTCCTATTTATTTCTGTGCTGAGGTTTAAGTCCCTGGAGCGTGTAGCTCTAAGGGATTTGGATTTCCTGAGGTGGAGCATGTCCATTAATTCTGGTTTGGACATGGCTTTATACGTCAGGCACATATCACCTCTGAGTATGCAGATGTAGAAATCCCAAGACACTGGTATTCGGGATGACTGAGGACTACCTGCGGGCAGATAACCCAAGTGTGATGACTGCAACAGGAATACACTCGAACATCTACATTTTTGGTAAGTCTACACAACTGTACTTTTTGTGCACTTACCATAAATGTAGATTTTGGAGTGTATTTACTGTTGCAGTCCTGGTTTCCCGCATTCCATCCCCCTTGTCTCTCTCACTCTCTCTCTTCCTCACTCTCTACAAGAATATTTTTTTTTTTTACTTTCTACTGGTGGTGTTTTTCCACCATAACCTAGATCCCTATTTGGGGCCTCCTGGCTTTTGGGGCAAGAAAAACTGATATAATGGCGTTGGCTGCCTGATTTTATACCACTGACGACCTGGCATCAGTCCTGGAGCGACAGCAACCGATGCAGAAATACTAAGCCTCTGGTATTCGGACCGACTGAGGGCTACTTCTGGCAGAATAACCCAAGTGTGATGACTGCAACAGTGAATACACTCTTAAGATCTACATTTATGGTAAGTGTATGCAACTGTACTTTTTCCTTGGGGCTGGTTCTGGATTCCTCCATTCAAAAGGCCTTCCTTCCTCCAGAAAAGGTCGTCTTCTTGACTCAATACTTCCAAAACATTATGCAGAGGCAATGCCTCTTAGCCAAAGAATTCCTCACAGCGTTAGGCTACATAGCATCTTGCATCCTCATGATCCCTCTGGCCAGGCTACACATGAGGAAATTCCAGTGGTACCTCAGAAATGTGTGGTGCCAGCACTCAGTCTTTGGAGACAGAAATTCAGCTAATCCCTTTCCTATAGGAGGAATTTGCTTGGTGTACACGGGCATGTGCCCAGAACCTGGGTCTTCCTTTCAGGTTCATCCATCAGAGCCAAACTTTAACCACAGATGCTTCAGAGGTAGGCTGGGGGGCACATTTCCAACACCTTCAATCCCAAGGCAGATGGGAAGATCAATTCAGACACAAGGACATAAATTGGAAAGAACTGATGGCAGTGCAAAAGGACCTAGTGGGCTTTGAAAGACCAGTGGAAACTAGGGGTCCTGCTTGTCAAAACAGACAACACCACAGTCATGTAGTACATAAACATGGGGGCACCCACTCTTACCCTCTCTGTTGTCTAGCGATGCAGGTCTGGGAGACAGCTCACTTTCTGGGGTTACACCTCATTACACCGTACCTCCCAAGGACTCAAAACACTCTAGCAGATTGTCTCAGCAGGAAGTTGATGGAACCACACAAGTGATAGCTGCATCAGGAAATATTTCTTAGCATAGTCCATAAATGACGATTTCCACAGTTAGACCTCTTTGTCACCAAAGAAAATGCTCAACTGAAAAAATTCTGTTCCAGGAGCTAACTACCCACAGCCCGGAGAACAGATGCTTTCTCCGTCCTTTGAACCCACCTGTTCCTTTATGCATCCTCTCCCCCCCCCCCCCTTCTTCCATGTGTCCTCCTAAAAATCAGGGAAGAAGGCCAAGGATCATCCTGATAGCCTCAGACTGGCCCAGGCAGCACTGATGTCCTCTACTACTAAGTTTAACCAACGAAAATCCATGGCAGTTACCTCAGAGATTGAACCTTATGACTTTGGGCAAAAGGAGGTCTGTGCATCCCAACATGCAGACTCTCAAACTCTCATCCTGGATAATTTCCCAAAATACTACTCTGAGCACACCCTAAGCAGACAAGTTCAAAACATTCTCAAAGAAGCTAGAAGGCCTAGTACTAGGAAATATTACTCAGCCAAGTGGAAGAGATTTTCCATTTGGTGCCAACAGTAAGGCCTCAATCCTAACTCAGCCAGTATCTCTGACATTTTAGATTACCTCTCCACCTTGGTGGACAGAGGCCTATCCTTTTCTCCCATCAAAATTCATACCTCTGCCATTTCAGCCCCACATCCCTGCTCTTCCTCTTATTTTTTCCCACCCCCTGATGAAACAATTGTGTAGGGGAGTGGCTCACATCAGACCCCCCCCCCCCCGCCAGGCGATAACCCACACCTCCATGGCACCTCATTTTTGTTCTAGAAAAATTGACACTACCCCACTTTGAACTGGCAGCTACTGCTGATTTTAAATTCTTAACCTGGAATTCTGCCCTTTTCCTGGCTGTCACCTCATCTAGGAGGGTCTCTGAGCAGCAAGCTTTCATGGCAGTGGAACCATTTCTCATATTCCACCCAGACAGAGTGTAATTCAGGAGTAATCCATCCTTTATGCCCAAGGTGGTCATGGACAGATCCTTGAATCAAGCCATACATTTGCCCACTTTCTTCCCTAAGCCTCAGAACTGGGGGGAAAGAATCTTTCATCCCTTGGATGTGCACATACAGCTTTGCTACTGTCTTGACAGAACGAAATCTTTCAGAAAATCAGACCAACTCTTTGTGTTTTTTGCCATTGGCTCTGAATTGAAACCAGTCTCTAAACAGACGATCTCCAAGTGGGTCTCCCACTTTTATTTCCTTTTGTTACAGCCATCATGGCAAAAAGCCTCCTGAAACTATAAGGATTCACTGTACTAGGGCCACTTCTACCTCTGCTGCCTTCCTGAAAGGAGTGCCTACCAAACACATTTTGGAAGCTGCTACCTGGTCATCTGTGCATACCTTTACCAAACACTACCACTTACCAGCTTTCTCCAAGTCTAGAGCAGGATTTGCCACCGTCATCTTGCAGGGCATCCTCTGTTCTCTATAATCTACCTTCCACCCTCATTGCAGCTTTGGGAATCATCCCACAAGTCAGGATTGCAACAGTGAAACCCAAAGAGCATAGTACAGTTGTGTACACTTACGATATATATAGATGTTCGAGTGTATTCACTGTTTTGAGTCTTCTTTCCCTCTCTCCTTCTCCCTTTTGCCTACAGTAGTAGTCTGCTTCTAGTTTCTTCACTAACCAGAAGACCCCCCGGGTGTTTACCCTGCAGGCCCCTTTTTCTAGCTTTGTCCCTTGCTTATGGTTCATCCTGGCAGCTCCTACTTTCTAAGGGGCAACGGAAAAACTGATGTCATGGCATCGTCATCTGTCTCCCTTTATACCCAAGAGTACTGACATCAGGGTAGGGCGTCCTCCAGCCTTAGGAAGAGGGAGATTTTTACTCTGGTAGTTGGGCCAGCCAAGGACTTCCAGAGCAGGAAATCCCACAAGTCAGGACTGCAGCAGTGAATACATTCAAACATCTACATTTGTGGTAAGTGCACACAACTGTACTTTCTCTGTCGTACCCTTTGAACTGTCCATTGCACAGAGAATGTTCATAAAGTGTCAAGCTTCACTTATAGTTTATTACAGGCTACACATTATGCACATTTTTTTATATTTAGATGACTAGCTTATCTTTGCAGAATCTGTTCAAAGAATCAGGAATCTTTCACTTTGATGAGAGATCTCTTACAAAAGCTAGGATTTCAAGAGAATATTCAAAAATCTTTTTTGACTCCATCACAAAGGATTGTGTTCCTGTGGTGTCTGCTAGTCACCTCAGATCAAAGAGCTTTTCAGCCACAAGAAGAAATAGTTCTATACCTAAATCTGTCTATTTCTAAGGTTTTCCACTCAAACTTTGGTCACTTTAAAGGAATACCTCAGAATTTTAGGTCTCATGGTGTCTGTGATACTCATGATCCCTTGGCAAGACTCCAAATGGGAAAGATGCAGAGCTATCTAAAATCTTTTTGATCCCTGCACCAACACCTGTTATCTTTTTAAATCCCAGTTCTGGGGTTTATCAGAAGAGAAATCACTTAGTTGAGACAACAAATTTCCCTAAGTCCAAGCCCCCTCCCCAATCCCTTTCCAAAGCAGTCAATCACCACAGGTGTGCCAGACTTTGCTTAGGGAGCAGTTTCAGGAGGGATAAAAGTGCAAGGTGTGTAGGACACAAGGACAGAATCAAACATACAAATATGAAAGAGATGCTTTTTCTAATAAAGGCGCTCAACTCTCTCTGAATCATCTTTGGTCCCCTGGACCTCATCAAGTTGTTACAGACAGTACCACAGTCATGTGGTACATCATCAAGCAAGGGAGAATCAGGTGTTACTCCCTTTACTGACTAGCCATGGTAGCTTAGGATATAGCTTCACAGCACATTCTCACTCTACAGACAATTCTGCCTCCCATTAGAGCAAAATTGTGTGGCAGACAAGCTGAGAAGGGCTAAGGCAGACCTTCACAAATGGAAACTAGATCAGATTTGATCTAACTGTGTGGATTTCTTCAAGTAGACTTCTTTGCTTCATTTCTGAACAATCAGCTGGCAAAATTCTACTCCATGACCCCATGCAAGAAGGCCTGGAAGACAGATGCATTTTCCTTTCCTTGGACAGGAATGTTTCTGTATGCTTTTCCACCCCTTCCACTGATATTCAGGGTACTTCTGAAGATTCAGAAGGAATCCCCCAAGATCATTGTGGTGACTCCCTTTTGGCCCAGGTACTGGTGTTTCCCTTGTTTTGGAAATGGCTAGGGGCAATTCCCATGAGCTTCTTCACAGACTGGATCTATTCACATAAGAATGGTGATGTTTGATGCACCATGACCCCAGTCACCTTCAGTTGGCTGCCTGGATGATAGGGTCTTAATTCCCTTTAGGTCCCTCTTTACTGAGGGCATGTAGCAGTTACTAATGGAGGTTAGAAGGTCTGCTTCTAGTATCTCAAGTATTTCAAGTGGAAAGTGTTTTCTAGTTGATGCCAACAATATAACTAGCACTGCTTTAGGGTTAGTGTTTCTCTGGTTTTACAATATTTATGAAATTTACTATCCTTTTGCTTTTCTTACTACACCATTAAGGTTCATTTATCATCCGTTTCAGATGGTCTGCCCATGGATCCTCCTTTTTCAGATTATTCTTAATGTCAGAATGTTTTTGAAAGGGAGTATGCATACAAGACTCCTCATTGGGAACTTAACTTTGTGTTAGAGAAGTTAACACTTGCCACATTTGAACCAGCTCATCTGACTGATTTCAGACTCAATGTGGAAAACTGATGTTCTTCGTGTTTCACTGTTGCAGTCATCACCTGTGAGTTATCCCTGTTGTGGTAGCTTTCAGTCAGACTGAATACCAGAGTCAATGTTTTTGTGTGCTGGTTGCTGTCACCTGTAGTCTGACATCAGATCATCAGTGCTGTAAAGCAAAGCAGCTGACGTTATTACCTCAGTCTTTCTTGCCATGGAGCCCGTAGCAGAAGTAGTTCACACGAGTGCAATTCGGTCGCTACCAGAAGTTGAATTTCAGCAGAAGACGTCTAAAGCTAAGTACCATGCTGGGGACCCTTTTTTCTTGCGCTAACCAATGTCCGAAAAAGTTAACAATTGTCTCACCTGTGGAAAACAGATCCCACACCGAGACTTTCATTCTTACTGCTTCACTTGTTTAGGCCCAGACCACGACGTCCCTCATTGCCGGTTCTGTGCCCTCTTTAATGCGAGATCCATTCACCATAGAGCTCTTTTTGTAGACATTTATATTCGTGTTCCATATTCGAATTCCAATATGGCGTCCATCAGCCTACAATCTGTGGACTTTCCGAAAAAAAGTAGAGATAAAGATAGAGACAGACCACACAAGGCTAAGCCTTCTGACGACACTACCGCTAAGCAAGTCAGTTCTCCGGCATTCAGTAAGGCGCTTTCGCAGCCCCTGATGACTGACTCAGTGTTCTTCATGTTTTACTGTTGCAGTCATCACACTTGGGTTATCTTACTAGGGGTAGCCTTCAGTCGGCCCGAATACCAGAGGCTTAGTATTTCTGCGTCGGTTGCTCTCGCTCCAGGACTGACGTCCGGTCATCAGTGTTATAAAAACAGGTAACCAACGCCATTACACCCATCTTTCTTGCCGAGGAGCCCAAAGCAGAAGCAGTTCACACAAGTACCGGTCGGCTGCTACCTGAGTTTTCGTTTCCAAAATTGAACTTGAAGTCTTTTAAAGCTAAGTACCCCATTGTGGATCCTTTTTTCGTGCTCTAACCGATGTCAGAAAAAGTTAAGAATTGTCTCGCCTGTGGAAAGCAAATATCACACCGCAATTTCCATTCTTACTGCGTCACCTGTTTAGGCCCAGACTATGATGTCCCTCGCTGCCAGTTTTGTGCTTTGTTCAATGCCCAAACTATTCGATGTCGGGCCCTTATTGTAGCTAAATACTTTCGCTCTCGATCTCCGTATTCTGAAATGGCTTTGGTAAGCCATCCGACTACAGATCTTCCGAAAAAACTTAAGGATAAAGAAAGAGACGGACTGCACAGGTCCAAAACTGCCGACGAAGCTTCCATTAAGCTAGTCGCCAGTTCGTTGGTACTCAGGTGCTTTCACAGCCCCTGATGCCCACATCGATGGATTCGCAGGCCGCTACTGAGACTCGTTCAGAGTCCGGTATACAATGGACTCTTCTTTGACTATGGAACCTGCGGATGTCTCTACCTAGGATGGGTCCGGAGCCGCTGTGCAAGGCACCGGCTTCTGAGGATGTTTTTCGCACTACCGATATTTGACACAAACCGACTTCTTTTGTGTCTTCAATTGTTTCTAAAACTGCCGAGTTTCTAAGGCCCAGAGTACGAGCTACGCCTAAAAAACAGACGACCCAAACTCACGCTCCTGCTTCCTTGCCACAATCACAGATGCTTAAAATGGCGGAAGACCTTATCATGTTGATTAGGAGAAGCTAGCCTTCCCTGCTAAAAGAAAAAGACTTGTCCCCAACAACTCTGAGGTTTCTGATTATGAAGACATGCCCTTACCTGCTTATGAGGATTTAGATGCCGAGGAATCCATTCCTTCTGCCTGTCCTCCAGAGGATTTTTCTTTTTGTGAAATCCTACATATTTTGAGAGAGCACTTCCACTGGGAATGCCAGGATTATCCTCAGTCCAAAAAGAGACTCAGGGAATTTTTAGATTTACCACAGCACAGACCTTTGGCTATCCCTCCTGTTCTGGATGTTGTGGATGATGTCTTTATGGAATCCAGTCTAACTCCTGATACTTACCTCCAGCTCCCAGGAAACCTGACAGGTGTTACAGAGTCCCTGACTCACATAAATTTCTTTTCAAGAATCCTATTGCTGACCCAGAGGTCATCTCCCAGGGACCTAAAGGAATAAAAACAACCGCAGCTAATAATTCCACCCCCTAGGACAGGGATTCTCGAGCCTTAGACAGATATGGTAAAAAAGTATATACCTCTGCAACTCTTGCCATTAGAGCATTAAATTGTCAGTTCCACATGCTGAAATACCAGCAACATACCATGGAACTCATTAAACAAAAATTATCTACATTCCCTGACTGTGCAGAAAATAAAGACTTACAGAAACTTAAGCATTCTGCAAGTCAAATCAGTAAGCATACCCTGCAATGTGAGTTTGACACCCTAGAAGCATCCTGCAGGGCAGCAGTCCCAGGTTCTGTACTTAGAAGGCATGCTTGGCTTATGGAACAGACTTTGCCAGATAATGTCAAATCAAAATTATTGGATGCAACACTGAACAAAGACAATCTGTTTGGCACCAAAGCAGAAGAGGTTTTAAAAACGATGGAAGAAAAAGTTAAGTCTATGCGTACAGTTAAAGACTTTTTGCAAGTTCAGCCTCCAAGATTCAGTAGGCATTGCCCCTCAAAACTTTGGTCCTTTCCAGCCCCCTCAAGGCCACCTCAGACTAGACCTAGGGGAAACAGACCCCCAAGACAGCAGTCTCAGGGTATGCAGAGATCTAAGCAATGGAGTACCTCCACTTCTAAACCAGGGAGTGCTATGCCACCCTCTTATGGAAAGAATTCACAATAATTTCTCAACTCCTCCTCTCACCGCTGCCCATTTGCTTGTGCCCAAGGAGGAAAACTTGCCTCCCATTCAAAAAACTGGGCCTCCATCTCCAACAATCGATGGGTCCCCAACATACAGTGTCCCAGGGGTACAAATTTTATTTCCACACTTTGCCAACCCCAAAGGGATTCTCAGATCTTCCTCCAAACCAGTGGGCAGAGGCACAAAACCAAGTTCATTCCCTGCTGTCCATTAGGGTAATTCAGCCTGTTCCTGCAGATCAAATAGGCCAAGGTTTCTATTCCAGACTTTTTCTGGTACCCAGAAAAGAGGGCACCTATCGCCCAATCTTAGATCTATCTATTCTAAACACACCTTCCTGGTGGTACAATAAATTTCAAAATGCACACACTGCAGCAGCTTCTCCCTATGCTGTTCAAAGATCCAAAGATGCCTGGTTAGCCACTCTAGACCTCAAAGAGGCCTATATGCATATCCCAATCAGAGATTCCTTCAGAAAATATCTACGTTTCAGGGCAGGATCTATGCATTGTCAGTTCTCTGCACTTCCCTTTGGTTTATCCACTGCTCCCAGAGTTTTCACAAAATGCCTGGCTCCAGCCATTGCTTTTTGCAGACAAAAAAAATATTCAAATTTACCCTTACTTGGATGACTGCCTGATTCAGGCAGACAGTCAGGAAAAGCTGTTAACAACACCTGACATTTGTAAAGGACCTGCTAACCTCACTTGGGTGCACTATCAACAAAAAGCAATCCAAACTAGTCCCCAGTCAAAAAATTGTAGTCCTGGGAGCAAGCCTGGACACAGCATCCCAGATGGCATTTCTAACTCCAGAAAAACAAGCCTATCTGACAGGCTACTTCTCTAAACTGGGCACCAGAACCCAGTTATCTGCAAGGAAAATCCTGCAAGCTGTAGGGTTCATGGCCTCTGCATTCTACTAATTCCATATACCAGACTGCATATAAGGAAACTTCAGTGGTACTTTAAAAGCCTTTGGTCTCAACATTCTCAGGACCTGGAAACTATTATACCTATGATAACTTGTCTAATGAAAGATTTTCTTTGGTGGGCAGCAGCATGCAACCACAACAAGGGACTTTCCTTTCAGAACCCCACGCCGCCAAGACCCTAACCACAGACGCATCAGACTATGCCTGGGGTGCTCACCTGGATGGCAGGTGCATTTAGGGCCACTGAAGCCAAAACCAAATTCATCTGCACATCAACCAAAAAGCGATGCTAGCTGTTCAGCACGCTGTGACAGCTTTCAGATCCCTGCTCACTCCGGGGCCTCTACTAATCAAAACCGTCAACACCACAGTAATGTGGTACATCAACAAGCAGGGGGGAACCCACTCTGCAGGCTAGCCATGACCCTTTGGAACACGGCCTCAGCCATGCATATTCACCTGCAAGCTCAATTCCTGCCAGGCAACCAAAACTCTCTGGCAGACAACTTAAGCAGAAATCACCTAGACCCACACGAGTGGCAATTAAACCACAATACCTTCAGCCTGGTGACCAAAAAATGGGGTACCCCAAGGGTGGACCTATTTGCCTTCTCTATAAACCACCAGCTCAGCAAATTCTGCAGCAGGGAAACTCACAGTAAGGCCTGGAAAGTGTATGCCCTATCCTTCCAGAGGGCAAACCTCTCAATCTGTGCATTTCCCCCTCTGCCTACCAGAGTATTACTCAATATAAGGGAGAAAAGCCCAAGGGCAATCCTGATTGCCCCAGACTGGCCACGCCAACACTGGTACCCACTACTGCACAGTCTGTCCCCATTGCCTACATGGCACCTCCCCCAGATTCCAACTCCCCTGACTCAGCAGGAGGGAGAGTTCTTGCATCCACAGTTGCATACCCTGAACCTAGCAGCCTGGCTTATTCCTTGACTTCTCCTCCAGTGGCCAGGCTATGCAAAGAAGTCCTGAATATCATACGTGAAGCCAGATGACCCAGTACTAGAAAATCCTATGCTGACATGTGGTAAAGGTATTGTTCCTGGATCCAGACTAAAGGAGCTGACCCAGCACAGCCATCCTTACCTCTCATCCTGGCTTACCTAGCAGAACTACTCCACAAGGGTCTGTCCTTCTCTTCCATTAAAGTCCATGCCTCTGCCATCTCTGCACATTACAGCACTGAGCCACCTTTCTTCTCGCACCTTCTCATCAAACAGTTCCTGAGAGGGGCTAACAACGTAAGGCCACCAAGAAGAGCCCCTACCCCAGCTTTGGACCTTAACTTTGTGTTTGTAAAGCTCAGCCCCCCCCCCCCCTTTGAGCCTGCAGCTTCAACAGAGTTAAAATTCCTCTCTTGGAAAACAGCCTTGCTTCTGGCCATCACTTCAGCTAGAAGAGTGTCTGAGCTGCAAGCACTTATGGCTGTGGAACTTTTCATCATTTTTCATGCTGATAGGGTCTCCCTCAGGACTGACCCAACTTTCACGCCTAAAGTGGTGTGCAGTGTGGCTCTCAACCATTCTTTTAATTTGCCCACCTTTTTCCCTAAACCTTGAAATAAGGGGGAAAGGATCCTGCACTCTTTAGATGTGCACAGACAGCTCAGATTCTACCTGGATAGGACTAAGCCCTTTAGGAAATCTGACCTATTACTAGTCAGCTTTGCACCAGGGGCAGAGGACAAAACTATATCAAAACAAACCATCTACAAATGGATAGCACACTGCATCCATTTCTGTTACAAACACCATGGGGAAACAACCCCCACAGGGGGTCAGAACACATTCTACTAGGGCAACTTCAACTTCTACAGCCTTTCTCAGAGGTGTTCCTACCAGGGACATCGTGAAAGCTGCAATATGGAGATGTTCTTCGTGTTTCACTGTTGCAGTCATCACATCTGGGTTATCTGCATGCAGGCAGCCCTCAGCCGGCCTGAATACCAGAGTCTTGGATTCCTGCGTTGGATGCTGTCTCTTCTTCTATGACGTCAGGTCATCAGGGGTATAAAACATGCAGCTGACGCCATTACATCAGTATTTCTTGCCGTGAGGTGCCCGAAGCAGAAGCAGTTCGCAAGTGCCGATCGGCCGACTCCTGAAATTTTCATTTTCGAGTTTCAGAAACAAAGTCTTCAAAAAGATAAGTACCCCGTTGGGTATCTTTTTTCTTGCTCCAACCGATGTCAGTAAAAGTTAACAATTGTCTTACCTGTGGAAAGCAAATACCTCATAAAGATTTTCATTCATACTGCATTCCCTGCTTAGGCCCAGACCACGACGTCCCTTGCTGTCGGTTTTGTGCCTTGTTCAACCCCCGAACTATTAGTCGTTGGGCTATCTTTGCAGCAAATTATTTTGGTACTAGGTATCCGTACTCTGAAATGACTTCGTTAAGCCATCCGACTACCGATCTTCCAAAAAAACATAAGGATAAAGACAGAGACAGACCGCAGGGGTCCAAAACTGCCGATGACGCTTCCGTTAAGCTAGTTGCCAGTCCACCGATACTCAGTGAGGCGCTTTCACAGCCCCTGATACTCGCTACTTCAGATTCGCAAGCCTCTACTGAGACCCATTCGGAGTCCGGTATGCCGTGTGATGCTTCTTCAACTGTGGAACCTGCGGATGTCTCTACCTTGGATGGGTCCAGAGCCGCTGTACAGGCACCGGCTTCTGAGGGTGTATTCAGGCCTACAGACTTGCATTTTAAACCAACGCCATCTTCTTCATCCAAGCCTAAAACTCACACCACGCCTAGAAAACTGACGTCCAAACCACATGGTCAGACCCATATGCCTAAAAAACAAATGCTTAGAATGGCTGAAGACCTTATTACCTTAATTAGGGGAAGCCAGCCTTCCCCCTCTAAGAGACCTAGAACTGATTTTCCTTCTGATTCTTCTGATCTGGAATCAGATATTTCTGATGTTCATCATGCATACAGCTGCAGTCATAACAGATGGGTTCTCCTGCCGTCAGGCGGGTCCTTGGACCGCCGAATTCCAAAGTCTAGGTCCGGCGTCAGTTGTCGTCGCTTCTTCCCTGACGTCAGTGCGACAGTGGTATAAAAGAACCAGCCGACGCCATTTTCTTCAGTCTTTCTTGCCACGCGGTGCCCGGAGCAGAAGCAGTTCTCAAGTGCCGGTCGGCCAGCTCCTGAGATTACGAATATTTCTCAACCGAAGACTTCTTGAAAGCTAAGTACCCCGTTGGGGAAACTTTTCTTGCCTCAGACCGATGTCAGACAAAGTTAATAATTGCATTTCATGTGGGAAGCAAATACCGCGCAAGGATTTCCATTCCCTTTGTATACCTTGCTTAGGCCCAGACCATGACGTCTCGCCTGTCGCTTTTGTGCTACATTCAACAGACGACTATTAAGCCGGGCGGAGTTCGCCAACACTATTTTGGCAAAAGTTTAATTACAACATGTTGTCAGATACTCCGACTCCAATTTTGAGTAAACGACATAAAGATAAGGACCGACATACGAGGTCCGCGACTTCTACCGACACCACGCTAAAGCCGACTACATGTGCTCTGGTTCTCAGCGAGGCGCCTACGCAGCCCCTGACTACCGATGACACTTCATTAGCGGTGTCTTCTGTGCCTGAGGTCGCAGGCTCTCGCCCTCACCCACTACAGATACCAAGTCACTCTTGGCGGGGAAACTCAGAGTTCAGACAGGCCTGCCACCTCTCAAGGTGTCTTCAGGCCTTCTCCTTCTTTTTCCATTAAGGCTTACACTAAATCTAAAGCAGCCATGCATTCTAAAAGACAAGCTCCACAGGGCCCCTCTCAAGGCCCCATGCCTAAAAATCAGATGCTCAAAATGGCTGAGGATTTGATTACTCTTATCAGGGGTTCTCAACCACCCTCGGACAAAAGGCCCAGAGTGGAGGAAGACTACCCTTCCTCGGACCAGGCCTCCATTACATCAACACATTCTGAGAACCAGGAACATTCTTACTCCCCTTTCGAAGATTCTGATGCAGAGGAGTCCATTCCCTCTGTCTCCCCCCCTGAGGATTACTCTTTTGGGGAAACCTTGCATACCTTGAGGGAACACTTCCACTGGGAAGGCCAAGAGTACTCCGACTCCAAGAAAAGGCTCAGGGATTTTCTTTTGCTCCCTCAGCACAGGCCTCTGGCTATACCTCCTGTCTTAGACATACTAGATGTGTATTCAGAGGCCTGCCTTAACCCAGATTCTTTACCTCCAGCTCCAGTCAAGCCTGACAGGTATTACTGGGTTCCTGATTCACACCAATTCCTATACAAAAGCCATGCGGCTGACCCAGAAACTATTTCACAGGGTCCCAAGGGAATTAAGGCCTCCACTGCCAAAAATCCATTACCTTCAGAGAGAGATTCCAGAGCTTTAGAAAGGTGGGGGGAAAAGGTATACACCTCGGCCACTTTAACCATGAGGGCTTTAAACTGTCAGTTCCATATGTTAAAGTATCAACAGTTTTTGTTATCTCAGTTGAAAAGCAAAATGTCACAACCTGAACAACCAGTCTTGAAGGAGTTGCAGGATTTGTTGCATAGTGCAGAGCAAGTGGGTAAACATACCTTACAATGTGGTTTTGATGCTTTAGAGGCCTCTTGTAGAGCTGCTGTTACAGGATCAGTCATACGTAGACATGCTTGGCTCAAAGAGCAAACCTTACCAGATCATGTCAAAGCTAAATTACTAGATGCACCTCTTCAAAAAGATGTATTGTTTGGTGTTAAAGCTGAGGAGGTATTAAAGAAAATGGAGGAAAAGGCAAAATCAATGCAAACAGTGAAAGATTTCCTACAGGTACAACCGCCACGTTTCAGTAGAAATTGGCCTTCAAAAAATTGGTCCTTTCCATCCACGGACAGACCTCAAAGAGGTAGATACAGGCACCCGAGAGGTAGAGGGCAATCTCAAGGATCATTTAGAGGCAGACAATGGCAAACACCTACACCAAGAGGGGGTGAGGATAGTTCACAGCCATTCAGAAGGCAGACCCAATGACTTCCCCCTTTGCATGCCAAGCAAGGCTCAAATGGCAGCACCTTTAGGCAGAAAACTGGCGTTATTTTTGAAAAATTGGCATATTGTCACAAAAGACAAATGGATCCTGGACATTATAGACAAAGGCTACAGATTCCACTTTCACACCCTTCCACAAATGAGAGGCATGCCAAACCTGCCACACAATCAAAGGGCAGAGGCACAAAAACAAATTTCAGATCTCATGGACATGAAGGCTATTCAAGAGGTACCTGCACAAGAAGAGGGTCAAGGTTTTTATTCCAGACTATTCCTGGTACCAAGGAAGGGCAAAGATTGGAGTCCTATTTTGGACCTATCCATCCTAAACACATACTTACTCGTACCAAAGTTCAAGATGCTCACATTACAGCAGCTTCTTCCCATGCTGGGCAAGGAGTCTTTGCTGGTAACATTGGACCTCAAGGAGGCATACCTGCATGTCCCAATCAGACAAGATTGCAGAAGATACCTCAGGTTTCTTGCAGGTTCATCCCATTATCAATTCTCTGCATTGCCCTTTGGCTTATCTACTGCCCCCAGAGTGTTCACGAAATGCCTGGCATCAGTAATTGCCTTCTGCAGACTTCAAGGGACACAAATATACCCATATCTGGATGACTGCCTGATCCAAGCAGACAGCAAACACACTCTTCTGAAACACCTGGCATTTGTAATAATGTTGTTGAAATCTCTGGGATACACAGTCAACAAAAAGAAGTCAAGACTAATACCCTCTCAAACAATAATTTTCCTGGGTGCCAGCTTGGAAACAAACACCCAGATGGCTTACCTCACGCCAGAGAAACAAGGGCAATTAACTCAATACTTCAGAAAACTGGCAACCTTCACCAGGCTGACTGCAAGGACCATCCTGCAGGCTCTGGGATTCATGGCATCTTGCATCCTGCTAATCCCATGTGCAAAGCTGCATATGAGGAAACTTCAATGGTACCTAAAAAACTTATGGTCTCAACACAGCCACAGTTTGGAAGCAATCATACCACTGATTCCATGTCTTCAAAAGGAATTTCTGTGGTGGGCTCAAGCATACCAAAGAAACATAGGTCTCCCATTCTGCAAGCCTCAAGCAAATCAAGTCATCACAACAGACGCCTCGGACTATGCCTGGGGGGCGCACATGACAGATGGATGCATTCAGGGCAAATGGTCACAAAAAGAAAAGCACCTACACATCAATCTAAAGGAAATGCTAGCAGTAATAAATGCTGATGTTCTTCATCTCACATTGCTGCAGTCCTTACACTTGGGTAGTCCGCTGTCCTCGGTCTGCCCGAATATCAAAGTATAAGGCTGACGTCGGTCAAGGCGCATCTGTCTGACATCAGAACGTCAGGGTACAAATGCGCATGACCGACGTCATATCCTCAGTCTTTTTTGCCGCATGGTCCGATGCAGAAGCAGCGTTGCAAGTGCCGCTCATGCTCTGAAATTTTTCGGTCGGAGTTTCAGACAGAGTCAAAGTTATTAAGTACCCTGGGGAATATTTTAGTTTTTCTTGCCTCAGTGGTTTACCGGATGTCAGAAAAGTGAATAACTGTATTTTGTGGGAAACAGATACCGCATAGAGATTATCATATTTTGTGTATTCCTTGTTTAGGCCTGAGCACGACGTTGTTGGGTGTCGCTTGTGCTAGATTCAATAAGCACTATAAAGAGAAGGTTAGATTGTGCCAGGTTAGTCTTCGGGCAGCGGTGCACTATAAAATGCCGCCGGATGCTCCGGCCCGCTTCAAGAAGCGCAAGGACAAAGCAGCTAAGCCTAGGTTAGAAGAACCGTCCGGACGCCGGTTCTTTAGAGGTGTCGGTGGAGCCAGTGGTTCCGCCGGTGGTTTCTTTGGAGTCCCAGGGAGAGACTTTGTTATTGCAGGATGTGGCCTCTCAGGAGGCAGGTCAGGCTGAAGGGGCTTCTCAGGTTACTGTACTCCTCCTTCCTAGGGTGGTTAGGCCCTCTCCTTCTGTTTCCAAGGCTTCTCCCAGAGGCAGGCCAGGTTTAGCTTTAGTTGGTGTCACCCCTAGTTCTTCAGGAACTGTGCCCAAGAAGCATATGCTTAAAATGGCAGAAGATTTGATTACTTTGATTAGAGGTTCTTTGCCCCTCCTGATAAGAGACCTAGGGTGGAACCTGAGCTAGGGAGTTTTGAGCAGGCTTCGGATGTTTCAGAGTCTTCGGCTGAAGACTTGCAGGAGTATCCTCCTTATTCTGATTCTGATGTGGATGATTCTACTCCTTCTGCTTCTCCTCCTGAGGATTTTTCTTTTCAGAGACTCTTCATTCCATGAGGGAGCATTTTAAGTGGGAAGGTCAGGACTTCTCTGATTCCAGGAAAAGGCTTAGGGAATTTTGTTTTACCCCAGCATAGGCCTTTGGCTATACCTCCTGTTCTGGATGTGGTGGAAGATGTTTTAGCAGAGCCTATTCATAATCCTGATTCTTTGCCTCCTGCGCCTCTTAAACCGGATAGGTATTACAGGGTGCCAGAAGCTCATAAGTATCTTATTAAGAGTCCTAGGGCAGACCGAGAAACTGTTAGTCAGGGGCCTAAAGGTGTTAACCCTTCTCTTGTCAAAAATCCGTTCCTCCAGATAAAGAGGCCAGGGCTTTGGATAGATGGGGAAAGAAAGTTTATACTTCTTCCACCCTAGCTATGAGGGCTTTGAATTGCCAGTTTCACATGTTGAAATACCAAAACTATCTCCTTTCACAATTGAAGTCTAAGGTAGATGCTCTGGTGGAAGGTATTGAGTGTAAAGAGTTACAAGATTTAGTACATGTTTCTGAACAGGTGGGTAAGCATTCTTTGCAATGTGGTTTTGATGCTGTACAGGCCTCGTCTAGGGTGGCTGCCACTGGGTCAGTTCTTCGCAGGCACGCCTGGCTGAGGGATCAGAATTTATCTGAACATGTTAAGACAAGGATTTTAGATGCTCCCTTACAATCTGATGTGTTGTTTGGTTCTCCTGTTGAGGCAGTCTTAAAGAAAATGGAAGACAAGGCTAAGTCTATGCAGACTGTTAAAGATTTTTTGCAGGTTCAGCCTTCGAAGTTTAGTAGAAATTGGCCTACCAAAGGGTGGACGTATCCTTCTTATGATTCCCAGTCTAGGGGTAGGTCTAGGCGTGGTAGGGGCAGAGCTCAGGGCTCTTTCAGGCCTAGAACAGGGAATTCACCTGCACAGTCTTCGGGTGAGGGCAGGGGTCAGTCCTTTCGTAAACAGACCCAATGACCTACCGTTTCAGCTGCCAGAGCCTTCTCGTCTGGCAGCTCCTTTGGGAGGAAGGTTGGCACTTTTCAAGGAAAATTGGAGTTTGATTACCCAAGACAGATGGGTATTGGATATCATACACCACGGTTACAGGTTTTATTTCCATACCTTGCCTCCTTTCAAAGGCATGCCAGACGCTCCTCCTCAACAAAGAATAGAGGCTCACAAACAAATTTCTCTGTTACTTCAAATAGGGGCCATACAGCCGGTCCCTATGCCAGAAGTGGGCCTAGGATTTTATTCTCGCCTGTTCCTAGTACCAAAGAAAGGGAACACGTGGAGACCAATTTTGGATTTATCTACCCTCAACACTTATCTGGACATTCCCAAGTTCAAAATGTTGACGTTACAACAGCTTTTACCTCTGCTGGGCAAAGATCATTGGATGGTAACTTTGGATCTCAAGGAGGCTTACCTTCATGTTCCTATCAGACTGAGTTGCAGGAAGTATCTGCTGGCTGGGACTTCTCATTATCAGTTCTCTGCATTGCCCTTTGGCTTATCTACTGCCCAGAGTGTTCACGAAAGTTCTGGCTCCAGTGATAGCTTTCCTCAGGCTAAAAGGAATACAGATCTGTCCTTATTTGGACGATTGCCTGATTCTGGCTCAAGGAAGGGACGAGCTACTTCATCATTTGGAATATGTGATAGCAGTGCTAAGATGCCTGGGGTATTCTGTGAACAAAATAAAGTCCAGTCTAGTACCCTCTCAGGACATGTGCTTTCTGGGTGTAAGACTGAATACAGCATCCCAGATGGCCTTTTTGACCCCGGACAAACAAAAGAATCTTTCCCTTTACTTTCATCAATTATCTCATCAGTCCAGGCTGACTGCAAGGACAGTCCTTCAAGCCTTGGGGTTCATGGCATCTTGTATTCTGGTGCTTCCCAATGCCAAACTGCATATGAGGAAGTTACAATGGTATCTCAAAATGTATGGACACAGCACTGCCAGGATCTGGACACTGTCATTCAAATAATACCTTGCATTCAAAAGGAATTGTTGTGGTGGGCTCAGGAATGTCACCTAAACAAGGGACTCTCTGTGACCCGCCAGAGGCGAGTCAGATTCTAACGACAGATGCCTCAGACAAAGCTTGGGGAGCTCATCTGAATGGAAAGTGGATACAAGACAAGTGGCCTGCCAGACTACAACATCTACATATCAACTTGAAGGAGATGTTAGCAGTCCAGTTTGCATTAATAGCTTTCAAGGATTTACTTCTTCCAGGGCAGGTGTTGATTCTAACAGACAACACAACTGTCATGTGGTACATCAACAAGCAAGGGGGAACACATTCTTATCCTCTATGCAGGCAAGCAATGATTTTGTGGGAGACTGCTCTCAGTTTACAGCTAAATCTTCAGGCAAGGTTTCTGCCGGGAGCACAGAACTCCTTAGCAGATGTGTTGAGCAGACAAATTATGGATCCCCGCGAGTGGAAATTGGATCCGCATGTATTTCAGAAATTGACAGTGTCATGGGGAACTCCAGACATAGATCTGTTCGCTTCTCCACTAAACCACCAGCTGCCAAAGTTTTGCACGAAAAGGTTTCATCCCACAGCTTGGAAAGTGGATGCTCTTTCTTTCAATTGGAGCAATCTTCATGTGTATGCCTTTCCACCTCTGCCTCTCCTCCCAAAGGTACTACTAAAGGCCAGACAGGACAAGCCAAGGATGATTTTGTTAGCTCCAGATTGGCCTCGACAGCATTGGTACCCATTACTGAGAAGCCTGGTACGGGAGCCTCCATGGCCTTTGCCTTCGATTCCACACCTGTTGTCTCAGGAGGACAGTCATCTGCTCAATGTCAAGCTTCACTCTCTTCACCTAACAGCCTGGCATATTCTCTTTTGAACCATAGTGGGTCTCAACTTCCACAGCAAGTTTTGAATGTTATTTTGGAAGCTAGAAGGCCTAGTACAAGGAAAGTGTACGCAGATAAATGGAAGAGATTTTTATTTTGGAGTGCAGCAAAGGATTTTGATGTTTCTGAGCCTAATTTAAGTGTGGCTCTTCAATATCTTACTGAGTTACTGGACAAAGGTTTGTCCTTCTCTATTAAGGTTCATGCTGCAGCAATTTCGCTCACTATGATTGTGACCCACCATTGTTTTCTCATCCTTTGTTCAAGCAATTTCTTAGAGGGCAAAGAATATAAGACCCCCAATGAGCTCCTACTCCTGCTTGGGATCTCAATTTTGTGTTGGAGAAACTCACTCTACAACCTTTTGAGCCTGCAGCTACTACCGAGTTGAAATATTTATCATGGAAGACTGCTTTTTTGTTGGCCATTACCTCTGCAAGAAGGGTTTCTGAGTTGCAGGCCCTTATGGCAGTTGCGCCTTTCTTAATTTTCCATAAGGACAGGGTATCTTTACGCACTACTCCTTCCCTTATGCCTCACGTGGTTTCTACTGTGCCCTTACCCCAAACTATTCATTTGCCTACTTTTATGCAAATCCCCAAAATAAAGGGGAAAAGATTTTGCACACTTTAGATGTACACAGGCAGTTGCGATATTATTTGGACAGAACTAAAGGGTTCAGGCAGTCTCAGCAGTTATTTGTTTCTTTTGCTTTGGGTTCTCAGGGCAAGCCTGTGTCAAAACAAACTATTTCTAAGTGGATTGGGTTTTGCATTGCTTTCTGTTATTCCCATCATGGCAAGGAGATTCCAGCTGGGATTAGGCCTCATTCCACTAGGGCTACTGCCACTTCGACAGCTTTTTTAAGGGGGGTGGCAACTAAGGATATTTTGGAGGCAGCTACTTGGAGTTCAGTGCATACTTTCTCTAGGCATTATCACCTTCCACTTTATTCTAAATCTAGGGCTGGTTTTGCCACTGCTATTTTGCAGGGCATTTTGGCAGCTCCTGCTTCCTTATAGTTTGGCCATCCTCCCTTTCCTCTGCTTTGGGATTCTACCCAAGTGTAAGGACTGCAGCAATGTGAGATGAAGAACATAGTACAGTTTTGTACCTACCATAAATGTAGATGTTCGAAGATCCACATTGCTGCAGTCCAATTTACCCTCCCTCCTTCCCCTCTGTAGTTAGAGGCGGTTGTGTGGGTTGAGTTGTCAGTATGGTGTATATTGTATATATTGTACATATTTTTAGTGCAAGGGTGGTTGGTTGGTTGTTTGCTGTCTTTTGGTTTTGACCTTTCTTTTTAGGGTCTTCTGACATCTGGGGCAAGAAAAGACTGAGGATATGACGTCGGTCATGCGCATTTGTACCCTGACGTTCTGATGTCAGACAGATGCGCCTTGACCGACGTCAGCCTTATACTTTGATATTCGGGCCGACCGAGGACAGCGGACTACCCAAGTGTAAGGACTGCAGCAATGTGGATCTTCGAACATCTACATTTATGGTAGGTACAAAACTGTACTTTATGGCTTTCAAAAACCTACTGCATCCAGGACAACTATTGATAAGAACAGACAACACCACAGTGATGTGGTACATAAACAAACAGGGAGGAACTCATTCATATCCCCTGTGCAGACTAGCCATGCCCCTTTGGAACACGGCTCTGGAATTGCAAATCCAACTTCAAGCACAATTCCTGCCAGGGAAGGAAAACACACTGGCAGACAACCTGAGCAGAAATATGACAGATCCACACGAATGGAAGTTGCATCCACAAGTTTTCACAATGATCATTCAAGCATGGGGAAGGCCAGACATAGATCTCTTTGCCACCCACAGAAATTACCAATTGACAAAATTCTGCTCAAGGACCTTTCATCCACAGGCCTGGAAAGTGGACGCACTCTCTTTCAGTTGGACAACAATGACAGTTTATGCCTTTCCACCTCTTCTGCTACAGGCCAAAGTTCTATTAAAAGCCAGAGCAGACAGACCAAAGATGATTCTCATTGCTCCAGACTGGCCAAAACAACACTGGTACCCACTCCTGAGGAGCCTGATGCATTCCCCACCATGGATCCTGCCTCTAATGCCTCTTCTACTGATTCAGCACAACTTCAAAACTCTTCACAGTCAGCTGAAAACACTCAATCTAGACGCATGGAGGATTCCTTAAATTCACAGCATACCCTACTCTCCAAGGAGGTGCATGATGTCATTTTGGAGGCCAGAAGGCCTTCCACTAGAAAAGCCTACTCCGCAAAATGGAAACTGTTTTGTGTCTGGAATCAGAAAAAGGGTCAGAATCCTGGAACACTGAATTTACCTCAAATACTACAGTACCTAGCCGAGCTGCTAGGCAGTGGACTTTCATTCTCCTCCATCAAAATCCATGCCTCAGCCATTTCTGCAGAGTACAACACTGATCCCCCTTTATTCTCTCACCCTCACTTAAGGCAGTTCCTCAGAGGGGCTAAGAATATAAAACCCCCAAGGAAGCAACCAGTACCTGCTTGGGACCTCAATTTCATTCTAGAAAAACTAACCCTGCCTCCTTTTGAGCCAGCTGCTTCAACAGATCTGCAATATTTGTCATGGAAAACAGCCTTCCTTCTAGCTATCACCTCAGCACGCAGGGTTTCGGAACTACAAGTCCTCATGGCTGTGCAGCCTTTCATCATTTTCCATCAGGACAGAGTTTCCTTACGAACCAATCCTTCATTTATGCCAAAGGTAGTATCCAGGGTAGCCTTGAATCAGGGTATCCACTTACCTACCTTTTACCCTAATCCACAAAACAAAGGGGAGAGGTTACTACATTCCTTGGACATTCACAGACAGCTCCGTTATTATTTGGACAGAACAAAGCCTTTCAGAAAATCAGAGCAACTCTTTGTGTCCTATGCTACAGGTGCTCAAGGGAAGCCTATTTCCAAACAGACAATCTCAAAATGGATAGCCCACTGCATACGCGTTTGTTACTCTCTTCATGGTAAAACTGTACCTACAAGCATCAAATCTCACTCCACAAGGGCCACAGCTACCTCTGCAGCTTTCCTCAGGGGGGTTCCTACCAAAGATATTTTGGAAGCAGCCACTTGGAGTTCTGTACATACTTTCTCCAAGCACTATCACCTACCATTATACTCCAAAACTAGAGCGGGCTTTGCCACTGCAGTCTTGCAGGGCATCCTGGCTCCACCTAGCTCCACTTAGTGCCTACCACCCCTTTATTAACTTTGGGATTCTACCCATCTGTTATGACAGCAGCTGTATGCACGATGAACATAGTACAGTTTTGTACCTACCATAAATGTAGATGTTCGAGTGCTAATACAGCTGCAGTCCAGGTTTCCCTCCCTCCTTCCCCTCTTGGGACAGACCTTATGGCTAACAGCTCCTCATACAACCTCATTGGGGTATTCTTTCATGGTGTATTTGCTTGCAACTACTGTTTTTTGATTATATTGCATTTGCTTTATTACATAAATTTATGTTTTGCCTTCCTTCTGGGGGCACCTGACATCTGGGGCAAGAAAAACTGAAGAAAATGGCGTTGGCTGGATGTCCTTCAAGGATGCATCTGCAGTCCTTACAAATGGGGTTGTCCTGTCGTCAGGCAGCCCTTCGGTCGGCCGGATTCCAAAGTCTGGGTCTGGCCTCGGCTGGTGTCGCACTTCACCCGACGTCATAGCTGCAGGTCTTCGGGTATAAAGGCATCAGCCGACGCCATTTTCCTCAGTCTTTCTTGCCGCGTGGCGCCCGAAGCAGAAGCTGTTCGCAAGTGCCGGTCGGTCAGATCCAGAGATTACTACTACCGAATACTACCAAGACTTCTAAAGCTAAGTACCCGTTGGGGACTCTTTCTTGCCTCAGCCGATGTCAGGAAAAGTGAATAACTGTTTAACTTGTGGGAAACAAATACCTCATAAAGATTTCCACTCTTACTGCTTACCTTGTTTAGGCCCAGACCACGACGTAGCAGCTTGTTTAGCCTGTGCTTCTTTCAACAGACGGACGCTTAGACGTCGATCAGAGTTTGCTGAACAGTTTTTCGGCTCAGAATTTGCGTACATAATGCCATCGGATCCTCCGACTTCACAAGTTGTTAAGAAACGCAAAGAAAAGTACCGACACTCGCGGTCCGCGGTTTCGGCCGAAACCGCGGTTAAGCAAACCGCGAATGTCTCGGTTTCGGCTGAAACCGAGCAAACGGTTCTAACTTCTACCGAATCCATGACTACTACCAAGGCCCCTTCTAACCTGGTTGAGTCGGTCTCTGAAATTCAACCTGCTACTGTGGTTTCACAAGAACTATCGGACACCATCCCTTTGGATGTTTCAACCTCTGCACATGGTGCTGCTAGGCCGCCTGTAGCCATGTCCATAAAGGCCTTTGCCAGGGCTAAAGCAGCCAAAACTTCTAAGTCTGTGCCTGTTAAGCCCCCCCTCTCACAGGCCCAGTTCCAGTTCCCAAATGCTTACTCTGGCAGAGGATCTCATCTCTTTAATAAGGGGATCCCAACCTCATCCAGACAGGGCCTCTCAACCTCCTCCAGAAAAGAGACCTAGAGCAGAGCCCCCTGAGCCAGTGTCCTCAGATGATTCTTCTGATGATTCAGACAATACAGACCATCCAGAGGCACCTTTTTCTACTTATGAAGACTCCGATGCTGAGGAATCGATTCCTTCTGCCCCTCCACCAGAGGAATTTTCCTTTGGGGAAACCTTACATGCCATGAGAGAGCAATTTCAATGGCAGGGGCAAGATTTCTCAGACTCAAGGAAAAGGCTTAGGACTTTTTTGCATTTACCACAACATAGGCCTTTAGCTATACCTCCAGTTCTTCCTGTTGTAGATGATGCATTTAATGATGCTTGCACTGCTCCTGACACTTTGCCTCCAGCCCCTGCTAAGCCCGATAGGTTTTACAGGGTCCCGGACACACATCACCATTTATACAAGGCTCCTTTTGCAGATCCCGAGACTATCTCCCAGGGGCCTAAGGCAGTAGCCGACCTCAGTTAAAACCCTCTCCCTCTGAAAGGGAATCCAGGTCCTTAGAGATGGGGTAAAAAGTATACACCTCTGCTACTCTCTCAGCTAGGGCATTGAACTGTCAGTTTCATATGATCCAATACCAGGAGTTTATGCTTGATCAGTTAACTAAGAAACTGTCCTCTGATGATTCTTTAGATAAGAAATATGTTCTAGAAATGGTACATAACATTCAGCAGGTTAGTAACCATTCTTTAAAATGTGGCTATGATGCACTGGAGGCTTCCTTTAGATTAGCCATGACTGGCACAGTTATAAGAAGGCATGCATGGTTGAAAGAACAGGTCTTGCCGGATCATGTTAAAGCAAAACTATTAGATGCTCCTATGGATAAGGTCAGTTTATTTGGTTCTCCTGCTCAGCAGGTACTGAAGAAAATGGAAGAGAAGGCAAAATCTGTACAAACAGTGAAAGATTTCTTACAGGTTCAGCCTCCAAGGTTTAGCAGGAACTGGCCTTCCAAAAATTGGTCCTTTCCAGACTCCTCTAAAACACAGAGATGCAGGAATAGGCGTTCGAGAGGCAGAAATCAATCCAGAGGAGGTGCCTACAGGGGACGCCAGTGGCAAGGTAACAACCAGCGAGGCACAGACACAACTACTACCACTGCAACAGGACAATCACAGTGACTTGCCTCTGGCACCGCCTACCAGGGAACAAATTGCAGCACCCTTAGGCGGAAACTTAGCCTTATTTTCAAAAAACTGGCACTACATCACAAGAGACAAGTGGATTTTGCAGACTATAGACCAAGGCTACAGGTTTCATTTCCATACTTTACCAGGGAAAAGAGGAATGCCAAACCTACCACCAAATCAAAAGACAGAAGCTCTAAAACAAATAGCTCAATTAGCAAAGATGAGAGCTGTGGAACGGGTACCATCTGTGGAACAAGGAAAGGGATTTTACTCCAGACTCTTCCTGGTACCAAGAAAAGAGAAAAATTGGAGGCCTATTCTTGACCTGTCCGCTTTAAACACATTCATCATTGTTCCAAAATTCAAAATGCTGACCCTACAGCAACTTCTTCCCATGCTGGGCAAGGAGTATTGGCTGGTGACTCTAGATCTCAAGGAGGCATACCTGCACGTCCCCATACGACCAAATTGCAGAAGATACCTCAGATTTCTTGCAGGATCAGAGCATTATCAATTCTCAGCATTGCCCTTTGGCTTATCTACTGCCCAGAGTGTTCACGAAATGCCTGGCATCAGTAATCGCTCACTGCAGGCTTCAGGGAATCCAAATATATCCATACCTGGACGACTGCTTGATACAAGCGGACAACAAAACAAGCTAACAGAACACTTACAAAGAGTCATTTGCTTACTGCAAGCCCTGGGATATACAGTCAATATAAATAAAATGATGACTGATACCATCCCAAAGAATAACCTTCTTAGGTGCAGAATTGGACACAGTAAAACAGATGGCATTCCTAACTGCAGAAAAACAAGAACAACTTCCTCTCTACTTCTTGGCATTAACAAAGCAGAACAAACTAACAGCAAGGAAAGTACTGCAGGCCTTGGGCTTCATGGCATCCTGCATAATCCTGGTTCCTCATGCCAGACTGCATATGAGAAAGCTACAGTGGTACCTGAAGAATTTATGGTCTCAACACAGGCACAGCCTAGAAACCGAAATACCACTAATCCCATGCCTGAAACAAGAGTTCCTATGGTGGGCTCAGGCAAGCCAGTCAAACCCAGGTTTGCCCTTCCACAGCATTCAACCAAGCCAAATCATCACAACGGATGCCTCAGACCTCGGTTGGGGGGCCCACATGCTGGACAAGTGCATACAAGGCTTATGGACTCCAGATCAGCTGCACCTGCACATAAATCAAAAGGAAATGCTGGCAGTAAAACTAGCAATCCAGAATTTCAGACCATTCCTCCAAGAAGGGCAGTTGATGATAAGGACAGACAACACCACAGTCATGTGGTACATCAACAAACAGGGAGGCACTCATTCATACCCTCTATGCCGGATGGCACTGGACCTATGGAATATGGCTCTGAGCTACAACATTCAGTTACAAGCAATTTTTGTACCGGAAAAGAAAACATCCTAGCAGACATATTAAGCAGAACTACCTCGGATGCTCACAAATGGATGCTACACCCGGACATCTTCAAGGTCATCACAAGGAAATGGGGACTGCCACAAATAGACCTATTCGCATCCCCACTCAATCACCAGCTCAAGAAATTCTGCACAAGGACGTACCACCCACTTGCTTGGAAGGTGGACTCTCTATCCTTCAGTTGGAAAGGCCTGACAGCCTATGCATTCCCACCTCTTCCTTTGATGCACAAGGTGCTATTGAAAATCAAAGAGGAACATCCAAGGATCATTCTGATAGCTCCAGACTGGCCAAGACAACATTGGTACCCATTACTGAGGAGCATGTCTCGGGGCAGATGTGGACACTACCCTGATTCCTTTGCTGTTAACTCAGAGCAGCTACAACACCCTGCATCCAAACCTGAAAACTCTGCAGCTGACTGCCTGGAACATTACATAAGAGCAACTAACCCAGATTTATCCCAAAGGGTTAAAGACATTATCCTTGAGGCCGCAGACCTTCAACAAGAAGGAACTATGCAGGAAAATGGAAAAGGTTTCTCATTTGGAGTACTGAAAGGGGAAAAGATGTGTCAAAGGTAGACATTGCCAACATCCTGGAGTATTTGGCAGAGCTTTTCCATACAGGCCTGTCCTACTCCTCCATCAAGATACATGCATCAGCTATTTCTGCAGAATACAGCTTCAATCCACCTGTCTTCTCGCATCCTCTACTCAGGCAGTTTCTGAGAGGAATTAAAAATGTAAAACCTCCTAGGAAACCACCATTACCAGCATGGGACTTGAACTTTGTGCTAGAAAAATTGACACTCCCCCCTTTCGAACCAGCAGCAACAGCAGATCTTCAACACCTATCCTGGAAAACTGCTTTTCTGCTGGCAATTACCGCAGCAAGAAGGGTTTCTGAGCTACAGGCTTTAATGGCAGTACAACCCTTCCTAATCTTCCATCAAGATAGAGTGTCCATGAGAACAAATCCTACATTTATGCCTAAGGTGGTATCCAGAGTGTCTTTAAACCAGGCTATCCACCTACCTACCTTCTTCCCCAATCCACAGAACAGGGGGGAAAGACTGCTGCACACTGGATGTACATAGACAGTTGCGTTACTACCTGGACAGAACCAAGAGCAATAGAAAAACTGACCAGCTTCTGGTAGCATATGCAACAGGAAGGGAAGGAAAAGCAATTTCAAAACAGACAATCTCCAAGTGGATAGGAAATTGCATCAGATTCTGTTACTCCTACCATGGAAAGCAAACTCCACAGAACATAAGGCCTCATTCTACAAGGGCTACAGCCACTACCACAGCTTTCTTATGAGGAGTGGCTACCAAGGACATTATAGAGGCTGCTACTTGGACCTCCGTGCATACATTTGCCAAGCATTATAACTTACCTTTATACTCTAGATCCCGAGCAGGGTTTGCCACTGCTGTTTTGCAAGGGATCCTAACTACACCATAATTTCTTCTTCCTCCTCCCCTAGTTTGGCTATGGTATTCTACCCATTTGTAAGGACTGCAGATGCATCCTTGAAGGACATAGTACAGTTTTGTACCTACCATAAATGTAGATGTCCGAACAGGAATGCATCTGCAGTCAGGATTACCCACCCTCCTTCCCCTCTGTGGTATTCCTAGGGTATTGGCCCATCTAATAGCTAGCTGGGGGGGGGAATCTCTTATGGTGTATTTGTTTGTATATATGTACATACATGCTTATTGTTTGTGTTTGCCTTCTACTATTTGGAAACATTGGCATTTATCCAAAATTTAGCTATCCAAGAGGGCAACTGGCATCTGGGGCAAGAAACACTGAGGAAAATGGCGTTGGCTGATGCCTTTATACCCGAAGAACTGCAGCTATGACGTCGGGTGAAGTGCGACACCAGCCGAGGCCAGACCCAGACTTTGGAATCCGGCCGACCGAAGGGCTGCCTGACGACAGGACAACCCATTTGTAAGGACTGCAGATGCATTCCTGTTCGGACATCTACATTTATGGTAGGTACAAAACTGTACTTTCTTTTATACCCCTGTCATACTGACGTCAGGGAAGAAGCGACAACAACCGACGCCGGACCTAGACTTTGGAATTCGGCCGACCGAGGACCCGCCTGATGGCAGGAGAACCCATCTGTTATGACTGCAGCTGTATTAGCACTCGAACATCTACATTTATGGTAGGTACAAAACTGTACTTTCCTTCTGATTACCAGGATTTGCCCTTATCTACGTATGAGGATTCTGATGCAGAGGATTCTCTTCTCTCTACTTCCCCTCCAGAAGATTTTTATTTTGGTGAAACCTTGCACACACTTGGGGAGCATTTCCACTGGGAAAGCCAGGATTACTCTGACTCCAAAAAGAGGCTTAGGGAATTCTTACTCATTTCTCAACACAGGCCTTTAGCTATCCCTCCTGTTCTGGACATTGTAGATGATGCTTTCTTGGAATCTAGCCTTTCCACAGACACCTTACCTCCAGCTCCCAGAAAACCTGACCAGTATTACAGAGTACCGGACTCTCACAAGTTTCTCTTCAAGAATCGTACTACGGATCCAGAGACCATTTCCCAAGGACCAAAAGGCATTAAGGCTACTGCTGCCAAAAATCTTACCCCTTCTGATAGAGATTCTAGAGCCTTGGACAGATGGGGTAAGAAGGTATATACACTTCTGCTACTTTGGCCATTAGGGCTTTAAATTTCCAGTTTCATATGTTAAAGTATCAGCAGCATATTATGGGACTGCTTAAACAGAAAATGATGTTGATTCCTGACTGTGCAGAACACAAAGAATTACAGGATTTAATGCATTTTGCAGAACATGTTGGTAAGCATACTTTGCAATGTGGTTTTAACTCTTTAGAATCATCTTGCAGGGCTGCTGTCACTGGGTCTGTACTTAGAAAGGCATGCTTGGCTTAAGGAGCAAAACTTGCCAGATCATGTTAAAGCTAAATTACTGGATGCTCCCTTAAACCAAGACCGCCTATTTGGAAACAAAGCAGAAGTCGTCCTCAAAAGGATGGAGGAAAAAGTTCAATCTATGCAAACTGTTAAAGATTTCCTTCAAGTACAGCCTCCCAGATTTAGTAGGCATTGTCCTTCAAAGAATTGGTACTTTCCATTCTCTTCCAGGCCTTCTCAGTCCAAACCCAGGAACAGCAGACCACCTAGGTTACAGTCTCAGACTACTCACAGGCCTAAGCAGTGGGGGGCTCCCGCTTCCAAAGCAGGGAGTAGTAAACCACACCCCTATGGAAAAATGGCACCATGACTTAACCTTAACCCTTTCAAACCCTGCTCAACTGCCTGCTCCCTTAGGAGGAAAGCTTGCCCGGCATGCAAAAAACTGGGAACTCATTACCCAGGACAAATGGGTTTTGAATATAGTTTCCCAAGGATTCAGATTCCACTTCCACACCCTACCAACCCCAAATGGTTGGCCAGATCTACCCCCAAATCAGTGGGCGGAGGCCGAACAGCAGGTTCTCTCTCTTCTAAGTATCAGGGCTATTCAACCTGTCCCAGCAGAACAAAAGGGACAAGGATTTTATTCAAGACTTTTCCTGGTACCCAGGAAAGACAGCTCCTGGCGTCCTATCCTGGACCTCTCTATTCTAAGCACCTTTCTGGTAATCCCAAAATTCAAAATGCTAACACTTCAACAGCTGCTTCCTATGCTAGGCAAAGATGCCTGGTTGACAACCGTAGACTTAAAGGAAGCTTACCTGCACATTCCAGTAAGGGAATCTTGCAGGAAATACCTACGCTTTAGGGCAGGCTTCATGCACTATCAGTTCTCTGCACTTCCCTTTGGCTTATCTACTGGGCCCAGGGTATTTACAAAGTGTCTAGCTCCAGCCATTGCATTTTGCAGGCAGAAAAATATTCAAATATACCCATACTTGGACGATTGTCTGATTCAGGCAGAAAGCCAGGACTTGCTATTAAAACATCTGGCATTCGTAAAGAAACTTCTAACCTCACTGGGGTACACCATAAACAAAAATAAATCTCACCCAGTACCCTGCCAACAGATTGTATTCCTGGGAGCAAACTTGAACACAACTTCCCAGATGGCTTTCCTCACTACAGAGAAGCAAGTTTATTTGACAGACTACTTCAAACTATTGGCCACAAAGACCCAGCTATCTGCAAGGAAATTTCTGCAAGCCATGTGGTTCATGGCCTTTTGCATTCTACTAATTCCATATGCAGGACAGCATATGAGGAAACTACAATGGTATCTAAAAAGCCTATGGTGTCAACATTCGCAGGACCTGGAATCATTGATTTCTATCATTCCTTGTATAATGGGCAGAGGCCTGCTACCACAACAAGAGTTCCCTTTCACTGTACCCCCTGCCGCCCAAACCCTTACAGACGCATCAGACTATGCATGGGGGGCTCACTTAGCAGGGCAGTGCATTCAGGGTAAGTGGAACCCGAGACAAATGTACCTGCATATCAACCAAAAAGAAATGTTAGCTGTACAGAATTCCCTGACAGCCTTCAAAGACCCCATTCTTCCAGGACAACTATTGGTAAAGACAGACAACACCACAGTTATGTGGTACATAAACAAGCAGGGGGGAACCCACTCGTACCATCTCTGCAGAATAGCCATGGCTCTGTGGAACACAGCCTTGAGCTACCGATTGCACCTACAAGCTCAGTTCCTGCCAGGCAAGCTAAATTCACTGGCAGACGACCTAAGAAGAAATGTCATACACCCACACAAATGGAAACTGGAACCAAACATATTCAGCCTCTTGAGGAACAAATGGGGGACTCCAGAGGTAGACATGTTTGCCTCCCCTCAGACCTACCAATTGGACAAATTCTGCACAAGGACTTCCCACAGTCATGCTTGGAAAGTGGATGCCATGTCCTTTACCTGGGAAAGCCTCTCGGTTTATGCCTTTCCCCTTCTGCCTCTCCTCTCAAAGGTTCTGCAAAAGAGCAAACAGGACAAGCCAAGGACAATACTGATTGCACCAGACTGGCCACGCCAGCACTGGTACCCCCTCTTGTGCAGTATGACACTGATGGAACCATGGCACGTGCCTCAGACCCATTCCCTGCTGTCCCAGCAGGTGGGCCAGATTCTGCACCCGCAGCTTCAAACCCTGAACCTTGCAGCCTGGCTAATTCCTTGAGCTCTCCAATGGCATCCCTCAGTAAGCAGGTGCTAAATGTTATTCTGGAGGCAAGGAGGCCCAGTACTAGAAAATCCTATGCTGAAAAGTGGAAAAGATACTGTTCCTGGAGCCAGACTCTGGATGGGCACAGTGGTGCTCAGCTTACCTCATATTCTCCAGTACTTAACAGAAATGCTCCACAAGGGCCTATCCTTCTTATCAATTAAAATTCATGCCTCTGCCATTTCAGCACATTATAATGCTGAGCCACCCCTCTTCTTTCACCCCCTGCTAAAGCAATTCCTTAGACAGGCCAAAAATTTAAGACCCCCCAGGAGAGCACCTACTCCAGCCTGGGACCTAAATTTTGTATTGGAAAAGCTCACTCTCCCTCCCTTTGAGCCAGCTGCAACTGCAGAGGTGAAATTCCTTTCATGGAAAGCAGCCTTCCTTCTAGCCATAACTTCAACAAGAAGGGTGTCTGAATTACAGACCCTCATGGCAGTGGAGCCCTTCATTATCTTCCATGCAGACTGGGTTTCCCTCAGGACCAATCCTTCCTTTTTGCCCAAGTTGGTGTCTAGTGTGGCCCTAAATCAGTCCATTCATTTCCCTACTTTTTTTAGTAATCCACAAAACAAAGGAGAACAAATACTGCACTCTCTGGACGTACACAGACAACTTAGATTTTATTTGGACAGGACTAACCCTCTCAAGAAATCTGAACAGCTGATAGTTGGCTTTGCTGCAGGAGTAGAGGGGAAGGCCATTTAAAAGCAAACCATTTCTAAATGGGTAGCCCATTGCATTCATTTCTGCTACAAGTACCATGGAAAACCTACCCCACAGGAGATAAGATCACATTCCACCAGGGCTGCAGCTACCTGTACATCCTTTCTCGGAGGAGTCCCTACCAGGGATATCCTAGAAGCTGCTACCTAGAGCTCTGTACATACCTTCACCAAGCATTACCACATGCCCATTTTTTCTAATTCCAGAGCTGGTCTTGCCACTGCAGTCTTGCAGGGCTTAATAGCTGGCCCTAATGCTCTCTAAATTCCTCCTCTCTTCCTTAGCTTTGGGAATCAATCCAAATGTGATGACTGCAACAGTGAAACACGAGGAACATAGTACAGTTGTGTACACTTACCTTAAATGTAGATGTTCGAGTGTATTCACTGTTGCAGTCCTGGTTACCCTCCCTCCAGCCCCCTGACTTTTCTTGGCTCTACCTTTCCTTCTTGTTTGGTGTATTTAAGTTTTCTGGTATATTTGCTTTTTGATGGAGGTGTACCATAACATATATTTGCTTCCCATTGTGGGGGCACCTGACATCTGGGGCAAGAAAACCTGATGTAATGGCATCGGCTGCGTGTTTTATACCCCTGACGACCGGACGTCACGTCATGGAAAAAAATGACAGCATCTGACGCAGGAATCCAAGACTCTGGTATTCATTCCGGCTGAGGGCTACCTGCAGGGAGATAACCCAAATGTGATAACTGCAACAGTGAATACACTCGAACATCTACATTTATGGTAAGTGTACACAACTGTACTTTCTGTTCATACCTTCACCAAGCATTACCACCTGCCTTTTCTTTCAGTATCCAGGGCAGGCTTTGCAACCACAGTCCTGCAGGGCATACTAGCCAGCCGCAACTCTTCTTGACTGCCACCACCCGTTCCTCAGCTTTGGAAACCCAAGTGTGATGACTGCAATAGTGAAATACGAAGAACATAGTACAGATGTCCTTCGTGTTTCACTGTTGCAATGATCACATTTGGGTTATCTGCCTGCAGGTAGCCCTCAGTCAGCCTGAATACCAGAGTCTTGGGATTTCTGCGTCAGATGCTGTCGCCTCTTCCATGACATCAGGACGTCACGGGTATAAAACATGCAGCCAACGCCATTACATCAGTCTTTCTTGCTGTGCGGTGCCCAAAGCAGAAGCAGTTTGCAAGTGCCGGTCGGCCGACTCCTAAAATTTTCATGTTTCGAGTTTCAGACCTGAAGTCTTCTAAAAGATAAGTACCTCATTGGGGATCCTTTTTTCTTGCTCTAAACCGATGTCAGAAAAATGTTAATAATCGTCTTGCCTGTGGAAAGCAAATACCTCACAGAGATTTTCATTCTTTCTGTGTTCTCTGTTTAGGCCCAGACCACAATGTTCCTCACTTTCAGTTCTGTGCCTTGTTCAACGCCTGAACTATTTGTCGTCGGGCTGTTTTTGTCAATAAATTCTTTCACTCTCATTCTCCATTTTCTGAAATGGCTTCGATAAGTCATCCGGCTACCGATCTTCTGAAAAATTCTTAGGATAAAAACAGAGACAGACTGCATTGGCCGGTACTCAGTGAGGCGCCTTCGCAGTCCCTGATACCCACTTCTACAGATTTGCAGGTCTCTGCTTAGACCCTTTTAGAGTCCGGTATGTCGCGAGTTGCTTCTTCGACTATGGAACCTGTGGATGTTTCTACCTTGGATGGGTCCGGAACTGCTGTGAAGCCACCAGCTTCTGAGGGTGTATATCAACCTTCTGATGGTCATATGAAGCCAACATCTTCGTTTCTAGCTAAAACTACTGAGTTTCTCAGGCTTAGTGTTCGCACTTCGCCACTTCGCCTAGAAACCTGACAACCAAAAGCGCATGCTCTAGCTCTCATGCCACGGAAACAAATGCTTAGAATAGCTGAAGACCTTACAACTTTCATTAGGGGAAGACAGCCTTCCCCTGTATAAGACAGGATTGATTTCCTTCTGATTCTACAGACCGTGAACCTGATGACTCTGATCCCTCTGATTACCAAGAGATTCCCTTTTCTTCCTATGAGGATTTACATGCAGAGGATTCCATCTCCTCTGCCTCCCCTCCAGAGGATTTTTCTTTTGGTGAAACCTTGCATAACTTGAGAACATTTCTGCTGGGAATGCCAGGACTACCCACAGTCCAAAAAGAGACTCGGAGAATTTTCAGACTTGCTTCAGCACAGGCCTTTAGCTATACTCCCTGTTCTGGAGATTGTAGATGATGTCTTCTTAGAATCCAGCAATACCTCTGATACCTTGCCTCCAGCGGCCTGGAAATCTGACAGGTACTACAGAATACCTGACTCCCACAGGTTTCTCTTTAAGAATCCTACTGCGGATCCAGAGACCATTTCTCAGAGACCTAAAGGCATTAGGGTTACAATAGCCAAAAGCCCTACCCCTTCGGACAGGGACTCTAGGGCTTTAGACAGATGGGGTAAGAAGATATACACCTCTGCTACTCTGGCCATCGGGGCTTTAAATTGCCAGTTTCATATGTTAAAGTGTCAACAACATGTTATGGAGCTAATTAAACAGAAAATGATGTTGATTCCTGATTGTGCAGAACATAAAGATTTACAAGATTTAATTCTGCTAACCAAGTTGGAAAACATACTTTGCAATGTGGTTTTGTTGCCTTAGAAGGATCTAGCAGGGCTAGATTCAAAGATGGCTGCCGTTCTGTAAGCACTGCTGAACTGCAGCTCTCTAATTAACCTGAGGAAATCTAAACCCTGAGTGGATAATATAAAGCTTTTAACATCAAATCTTAGATAAAATAACTTCAACTACACTTAACTATCTATTACTAAGAAAAGAAAACCGGAAAAAAGGAATATATTTCACTGGATTACAACAGATTAGCTGGCTCTGCAGAGAGAAGTAAACAAAGGGACTGTGTGCTTTCTATACTGCAAGTCTTTGTGTTCAAATAAGATGTCAAAAGAGGAAAAAAAACATGGATACAACCACTACTAAAACAAAACTTTCGGAATTGTAGTCTCCTGAAAAGGATGTGATTTCTAAAAGACAAAAAAATACTAAAATACAGGAACAACAGAAATCAGGGACCAAATCTAAATCTGAACAACCATTAAACATGGAAGATATCAGAAATGCTCTGCTACCCATACAAGAAGCTCTGAAAGAACTGACTTGTCAAATACAAACATTTGAGAACTCATGTACTCAGTTGCTGGAGAGAATGGACAAGACGGAAGCTCAAATTTCTGAAACTGAGGATAAATTAACTTTACTTGAAAAGAAAACTAATCTACATGATGTGGATGTACAGGATATGCAAAACAAGCTTATGAACTTAGAAGCAAGATCCAGGAGAAACAATATTATTCTCAGAGGGATTCCAGAATCTATTCGGTATAATGAATTAATTCCATCCATATTACAAATATTTGAAGTGCTGTTAAATAACTCTGATGGGGTGAAACAAATTATTATTGAAAGAGCCCACAGAGCTTTGAGAGAGTCACAAGCATCTAACTTTCCTAGACCTGTATATGTTAAAATACTTAACTATCAAGATGTAAGCAGAATACTTACTACTGTAAAACAAACTGGAGGCTATATCATGTGGAAAAATAATAAAATATCCATGTCACAGGATTTACCCATACAGGTAAGACAAGCTAGACAGTCTTTGCCTCCATACTGTAAATTTCTTATTGACAAACAAATTAAGTTTCAAATGGAATACCCACATATGCTTATATTTACAATGGATGGGATTAAACATGCTATTTCCACTAAAAATGAGGCAAAAAATCTGTTTCTTAAAGTTTTCAAGGCTTTACCTGTATCAGAGACTTGAATTGAACTTTCGTTGAGACTGGCATGCTGCTGAGGTCGGATCCATTGTTTACTGTGTTCCCAGGACTTGGATAATCCTTTGTTTGCGTTTAAAAAGCTATAGGCCTCTTCCAGAGTAATAAAACTGTTTGTTTTTGCTTATCTTGATTGCCTGCGTTCATTTCCCATCATTTTATGGCTTCTATGAAGTGTTTTCGACAAGGAGGAAGACAGGAAGTGCCTAAAATGCTGTCGTGGGTGCAGATTTCGCTGTGACACTTCCGGGAGTCCGTCTGTAAAAGCTGTCCCCCGTCGCGAGAATTTCACAGGGTTTCCAGGCTTGGGAAACCAAAGGAAACTGTTTTAACATCTTTTTATTCATTTAACTTCAAAATAACACTGTTGTATGGTAAAGTAAGCACATAGGAATATTTTATTTGTTTCTCTTATACATGTTTATGTAGAATTTTGTGGTTATATTATTTAGAGAGGGTGCAGGGATTTAGTAATGTTTGTATAAATATGCTTCTCATTATAGTTTATAATGTACTGTGTTAAAGTGATAATGCATTCTATATTAGTTAGTTAGTAGTTTGCTTTAGTATAAAACTATGATAGTGTGCGTTTATAACCAGGGATACCTGTATTTACCTATATATTTATTTTAACATAGGGTTGTATTTTAATGTTTTTTTTTGTTTGTTTTGTGTGTCTCTATGCATGCGGTTTATCTATAGATAGCTAATCCAAATATTAAAACTTCCTTTTTTCAGTTTATTTTCATATGTACTGTAATATTGTATTTTAATTTGATTTGCTTAAATATACTTGATTGGGGATATGTAGCTCAATGCAGTGCTTGTTAGGGAATGTTTAGTTTAGGCTTTGTCGTAGTTAAGTTAGATTATATAGGTCTCAACTATGGAACATGTTTGAAATTTTATAATGTGATGTTTTCCTGTTTGTTTCTTTTCTTAAACCTTCTGTTATTTTATATTTCACAAGACCTATATATGTCCTGGTCTGGGGTTAGAGTGGGTAAGCACTGGTTTAGGACGGGATATATGGATTGCTTCCAGATCATGTATGGTTTTGAATATACTGTATTTTTTTAATCTTTTCTCTCCAAAACCTTTATTGTACAGTCAACCTTGGTAATGTGGGAATTAGATTCATAGAATGTTAAAGGGCTCCAGAATTTAAAGAAGAGGAAACTGTTGTTACATGTATTGTTGCAGGCTAAGGCATGGTTTATTTTACTGCAAGAAACACATTTAATGAATGATCAATGGGTTGATATAAAAAAAAAGATTGGATCAGAGAAGTAATAGCATCGGAAGGTAAGTCAAATAGTGCTGGGGTAGCTATAATTATTAAAGACCAATATAAGGACAAAATTTTAGATTCTAATACAGATAAAGATGGACGATGGTGCTATGTTATTCTGGCATCTACCTTATTTGATAAACCTATTTTACTTTTAAACATATATGCACCTTGTAATGATCAACAAATATTCATAACATCAATGTATTCAATTTTAACACAATTTGATAGATACTACGTAATTGTTGGAGGTGATTGGAATGCTTATCAAAATCCGAAGTTGGATAGATCTTGTCCGCACACAGCATTTAATAAGCATAAAGTATTGGCACTGGATGATATTAAAGAAGACTTTCAACTATATGACCCTTTTCACCATTTAAACAATGCTAATAGTACAAATAATTTTACATTTTATTCCCCGTGTCATAAAGTGTGGTCCAGAATAGATTTCTTCCTGATTTCAAGAACATTGATTAGTTTAGAACCTGTAGTTGTTATACATGCACGGTATTTATCAGATCATTCGCAAATTTCGCTGAGTTTTGCTAAGGAGATAAAAGATACCTTGCGGCAAAGAGGCTTTAATTGGTCTCTTAATCCAAATCTGCTGAATAAGGAAGAAATAATACAGGAAATTACAAAGTACCTTAAAGACTTACTGGTTAGTCTAAAGGAATAACAATATGCTCCAGATATTGAATGGGCAACAGTTAAAACACAAATAAGAGGGATCCTTTTGCAAAAAGCCTCTTATTATAAAAAAATACTAAATAAAGATATTCAAAACTTGGAAACGAAAATTAAATTATTGATTCAACAACTGATTCGGAATTTTAATGAACAAACAGAGAAAGAACTATTTAAATGTCAGAAGGATCTCTTCTTAATACAAAATAGTAGATTAACATTCCAAGAATATAAGATGTTAGCGAGATATGCTAATCACGTTCAAACACCATCGAGAGCGTTGGCTAGGATCATTAATCAATCAAAAACAACACTACAAATTTCGGAAATACAATTTAATAATAAAATATATTGTAAAACAGAGGATATTATTAATATTTTTGAGAAAATATATACAAAAATTTATGATGGGCAAAAGGATATGTCCTTGCATAGAATCTATGAGCAATTTTTACAATCAATTAAGTTTCCAGAAATAGGAGAGGATATTCAAAATGATTTAGTTAAACCGATATCTGAAGAAGACATAGTATATACAATTCAACATATGAAATCACATAAATCACCAGGTCCTGATGGGATGACACTAGAGTTTTATAAAAGGTTTGCGGATATTTTTGGTAAGATACTTTCAGTTATATTTAACTACATAATTAGGAATACTATTAATGATCCTCATCTTAACGCCTCAAAGACTATTTTTATACATAAAGCCAATTCAGATCCTCAAAACCCCGATAATTATAGACCAATATCATTAATGAATGTAGACATGAAAATTCTAACCTCCATTATAGCATCTAGACTGAAGAAAATCATGACTCCTATAATATCCAAAGAACAGGCTGGATTTATGGCAGGTAGACAAACCAGTGATAATACTCTTACATTACATACTATGATAACATATGCTAAACAAAATAATCTTAATATCTATGCCCTTATAATTGATGCACAGAAGGCCTTTGACAGGGTTGATGCAAATTTTTTGTTTGCTCTTTTACCTTATTTTAATATATCCCATGAATTTGTTCAAATGTTGCAAATATTATATAGTAATCCCTATACTACACTGTGCATTAATAGATGCCTCTCCAAAAGAATACAGATTAAGACTGGAACACGCCAGGGCTGCCCTTTGTCCCCTTTACTATTTAATCTTTATCTTGAACCTCTGTTCTTATATATTAAACAGAATGTCTATCATAATGTCCCAATAATTTATGGAACTAAAATCTTAATGGCAGCTTTTGCGGATGATCTTAATATTTATTGTGCATCTCCAATATCTGACACTGACAAATTATTGAAGGCTGTTGATGATATTTCAGAAGTCTCTAACTACAAAATTAACTTGGAAAAAAACAGTATTTTTCCTTTAAAGACACCTAAACTTTTTTTGTTATTGCCTTTGGTTGGGCAGGTAACATTTAAAGAAAAAATTAAATATTTAGGTATTGAGTTTTCTACAGACAATAAAGACTTCTACAATAATAACATTAAAACAATTTGGGACCAAATAATTTCTGATTTCGGGAGGTGGAAAAATTTACGATTGCCACTACTAGCAAAAGTTTCAATTGTCAAAATGAATGTGTTACCACGATTACTTTATATTTTTAGGTCAGCCCAATTAATACTTTCGAAGACATTTTTTAAAAAAATTCATAAAGAATTGGCTAAATTAATTTGGGAACAAAAAAAAACCAGGATATCTTATGATAAATTAATGACCCCAAAAAATAAAGGAGGACTGGAGTTGCCTAACTTCGAATTGTACTACCTAATCGTGAACTCTAATAGAATTCTAAGAACTGCCAACTATGATACAACTACTACTAAGTGGACACCAACTTGGGTGATTTTGAATTATAAATATATTTTAAAGTTAAACATTAATCCTAAAGCAATACCCTTTTTAGGTAAAGATACTTTGAAAATTTATGGGATTATTGAACACATTAAAACTAACATATTATCTATACAAGATTTATTTCAATCTTTGGATCTGGGTCAGTATATGATGGTTTTTCAACCCTTTCATAGGAATACTGAGCCACCGCTCTTCTCTCATTCTCTGGTCAAACAGTTCTTTAGAGGAGCCAAAAAATTTAAGAGCCCCCCCCCCAGGAGAGCTCCCACTCCAGCCTGGGACCTTAACTTTGTATTGGAAAAACTCACACTTCCACCCTTTGAACCTCCTGCTTCAGCAGAGTTAAAAATTCCTCTCCTGGAAAACAGCTTTACTTCTAGCCATCACTTCAGCAAAAAGAGTGTCTGAATTGCAGGCCCTTATGGCCGTGGAACCCTTCATTATCTTTCATGCGGACAGGTGTCCCTCAGGACTAACCCATTTTTATGCCAAAGGGTGGTATCTAGTATGGCTTTAAACCAATCCATTCATTTGCCAACTTTTTTCCCTAAGCCTCAGAATAGAGCGGAAAGGATCCTGCGCTCCCTGGATGTGCACAGGCAGCTTAGGTTCTATCTGGACAGGACTAAACCTTTCTGTAAATCTGACCAGCTGCTGGTCAGTTTTGTTACAGGGGCAGAGGGCAAGCCATTTCTACATGGATAGCACACTGCATCCATTTCTGCTGCAAACATCATGGGAAACCTGCCTCACAGGGGATCAGAACACATTCCACTAGGGCTACGTCATCCTCTACAGCATTTCTCAGGGGAGTCCCTGCCAGAGACATCCTGGAAGCTGCAACCTGGAGTTCTGTACACACCTTCACCAAGCATTACCACTTACCAATCTTTTCTAAATCCAGAGCTGGATTTGCTACAGCAGTCTTACAGGGCCGGCTTGCCAGCCCTAATGCTTCTTGACTGCCTCCACCTATCCTCAGCTTTGGGAATCAACCCAAATATGATGACTGCAGCAGTGAAACACGAAGAACATAGTACAGTTGTGTTCACTTACCATAAATGTAGATGTTCGAGTGTATTCACTGTTGCAGTCCTGGTCACCCTCCTTCCAGCCCCCTGACTTCTCTTCACTTCTACCTATCCTTTTTGTTTGGCATACCTTATATCATTGGTATTTGCTTTTTGCTGGGGGTATTCCGCATCATGTAATTGCTTCCTATTTAGGGGGCTCCTGACATTTGGGGCAAGAAAAACTGATGTAATGGCATCGGCTGTATGTTTTATACCCATGACTTCCTGACGTCATGGAAGAGGCAACAGCATCCAACGCAGAAATCCCAAGACTCTGGTATTTAGGCTGACTGAGGGCTACCTGCAGACAGATAACCCAAATGTGATGACTGCAACAGTGAATACACTCGAACATCTACATTTACGGTAAGTGTACACAACTGTACTTTATGTACACCTACCATAAATGTAGATGTTCGAGTGTATTCACTGTTGTAGTCCTAGTTTCCCACCCTCCAGCCCCCTTCTCTCTCTCTCTCTCTCTCTCTCTCTCTTTCTCTCTTCTTCACCCCTTACAGGGCTATTAGTATTTACTTTCTACTGATGGTGTTACTCCACCATAACTTAGCTTCCCTATTTGGGACTCCTGACATTTGGGGCAAGAAAAACTGATGTAATGGTGTTGGCTGCCTGTTTTTATACCACTGGCGACCTGATGTCAGTTCTGGCGCGACAGCAACCAACGCAGAAATACTAAGCTTCTTGGTATTCGGCTGACTGAGGGCTACCCCTGGCAGGATAACCCAAGTGTGTTGACTGCAACAGTGAGTACACTAGAACATCTACATTTATGGTAAGTGTGCACAACTGTACTTTATCTACGCAGGCTTCTGCGGAGACCCTTTCGGAGTCCAGTATGCCGCAGAAATCTGCTTCATCTTCCAAGCCTTTGCTTCCCTCTGCTTCAGTTGAGTCCGGAGACGCAACGCAAGCACCGGCTTCCGAGGAGACCTTTCGCACTACCAATCCTTGGCAAAAAACGACGTCTTTGCTTCTGACTACCATTTCTCAGAGACTGAAAGATTCTCTTAGTCCTAGAAGTCAGGCCACTCCTAGGAAATCTGCTTCTAGCCACCATCTTGCTACTGCTCCCCAACCCCAAGCACAAATGCTTAAAATGACAGAGGTTCTCATCTCATCTTATCCGAGGTACTCAGGCCCCTGCTCCTAAAAGGAAAGGGCACCCTTTTCCAGAAATTATGACAGACCAGGAGTCTGAGGAACCTGATTATTTTGCTTTTGAAGAGGAACAACATCCCTTAACTGTTTATGAGGATTCAGATGCAGATGACTCCATCCCTTCTGCCTCCCTTCCAGAGGACCTCTCATTTGGGGAAACCGTTCACTCCCTCAGGGAACATTTTCAATGGGAATCTCAAGACTTCCCACAGTGTAAGAAAAGACTTAGAGAGTTTCCGGACCTGCCCCAACACAGACCCCTGGCCATCCCACCTAGTTTAGAAATGGTGGATGATGTTTTCCATGAATCCAGCTCAGCCCCAGAAACCCTACCTCCTGCCCCAAGTAAATCTGACAGGTACTACAGAGTACCATATTCTCACCCAAAGGAGCTAAGACTTGTTCTGCCAAGAATCCTCTTCCTTCTGACAAAGACTCCAGAGCTCTGGACAGATGGGGTAAGAAAGTATACACCTTTGCTACTACCTTAACTATCAGAGCACTCAATTGTCAGTTCCATATGTTAAAATATCAACAACACATTTTGGAGCAGTTAAAACAGAAGACTGCTACCTCTCTTGACTGTGCCAACTCTAAAGAGCTTGCAGATTTACTGCACTCTGCTTGTCAAGTGGCCAAACACTCATTACAATGTGGATATGATGCCCTAGAAGCTTCTAGCAGGGCAGCAGTAACAGGATCTGTTAGGAGACATGCATGGCTGAAGGAACAAGCTCTCCCTGATCATGTCAAGTCTAAACTTATTGATGCACCCCTAGATAAGGAGCACCTGTTTGGGGAAAAAGCAGAATTGTTTAAAAAAATGGAAGACAAAGCAAAATCTGTACAAACAGTAAAAGATTTATTTAAAGTTCATGGACCTTCCCTGCAGCTAGCAGACAGGACCAGGGTAAGCCCTGCAGGGACAGGCCATCCAGGCCCTTATCCCAGGGCCAGCAAAGAAGTAAACAATGGCCCACCTTCTATGGCAAGCACTCACTATGACTCTCCTTCGCCCTCTGCCCTCCCTTCACTCATCAAAATCTAGGCGGAAGGCTAACCCTCTTCAAAGACAATTGGGTTTCTATAACCAAGGACCAGTGGGTCTTAAAAATCATTTCTCAGGGATACAAATTATCTTCCAGTGAACTCCCAATTCCAAGAGGGTACCCAAACCTCCACTCAAACCAGTGGGGAGAGGCATTGAAACAGGTCCAAACTCTCATATCCCAGGGGGCAGTAGAACCTGTCCCCAAGATCAAACAGGAAAAGGTTTTTATTCCAGACTATTCCTTGTTCCCAGAAAAGAGGGCACTTAGTGCCCCATTCTGGATCTGTCCAAATTGAACAGCTCCCTGGTGGTCCCCAAATTCAAAATGCTAACTTTGCAGCTGTTCCTGCCTATGCTAACAAAAAATGCCTGGCTAGTTACACTAGATCTAAAAGATGCCTACCTCCACATCCCCATCAGGGAAGCATGCAGAAAATTCCTGAGCTTCAAAGCAGGCTCTCAACACTTTCAGTTCTCTGTGCTGCCCTTTGGCTTATCTACTGCTCCCAGAGTATTCACCAAATGCTTGGCCCCAACTGTAGCATTCTGCAGACAGAGAAGTATACAGATTTATCCTTACCTGGATGACTGCCTCATTCAGGCAGAGTGCAAAGAAAAGTTGCTCCAGGACCTTCTCTTTGTCAAATCACTCCCAGCTTCCCTAGGGTTCACCATCAACGAGAAGAAATCAAAACAAAACCTCACCAGGAAAATTATTTTCCTGAGAACTGTGCTAGACACAGCATCCCAAATGGCCTTCCTATCCCCAGAAAAGCAGAGCTTCCTGCCTCTCTCCTTCACCCAGCTGTCTTCCAGAAGTCACCTCACTGCAAGGAAGTTCCTGCAAGCCCTGGGATACATAGCATCTTGAATCCTTCTTATCCCTCTCGGCAGGCTTCACATGAGAAAACTTCAGTGGTACTTAAAGAACCTTTGGTGTCAGCACTCTCAGTCCATAGAGACCACCCTCCCTCTGATCCCATGTATACGGGCTGAGTTTCTCTGGTGAACAGAGGCCTGTGCCATGAACAAGGGTCTTCCCTTCATCCTCCGCCCTTCGGCCAGACCATCACCACAGATGCCTCAGACAGATGCACCCAAGGCCTTTGGAGTGCCCAGCAACTTCACTTTACACATCAATCAGAAAGAAATGATGACAGTGGAAAAAGTTCTGACTTCCTTCCAACCCCATCTTAGGCCAGGGGGTTCTCCTTATAAAAACAGACAACACCACAGTGATGTTGTATATCAACAAGCAGGGGGGCACGCAATCTTACCCCCTGTGCAGGTTAGCCACAAGTCTCTGGCTTACAGCCACCTCCACGGGGCTACACTTAATTGCCCGATACCTACCAGGGGTCAACAACACACTGGCAGACCATCTAAGCAGAAACGTACTGGACCCTCACGAATGACAGCTCCACCGGAAAATTTTTCTGCAAATCACTCCGGAGTGGGGGACTCCAGAAGTGGATCTCTGCTTCGCACCTCAACCACCAGCGGCAAAAGTTCTTTACCAGAAAATATCACCTCCTAGTGTGGAAGGTGGATGCCTTGACATTCCCCTGGAACTCCCTCTTTGTGTACGCGTACCCTCCTCTGCCCCTTATTCCCAAGGTTCTGATCAAAATAAGAGAGGAGAGACCAAAGACCATCCTCATTGCTCCAGCTTGACCCAGACAGCGTTGCTACCCCTTATTATGTAGCCTGACCTTACAGCCCCTAAAGCAGCCATCCCTGATCTCAGACTTTTTGACCCACGAGAGGGGGAAGGTACTGCACCCAGACCTACAGACTCTCAACCTTTCAGCATAACCTATACACTAAAAGCTAACAAGGAGTCCCTGTTAAGCAAACAGGTCCTAGACATCATCCCAGAGGCCAGAAGGCCCAGCACAAGAAAATCATACGCAGGAAAATGGAAAAAATTCTGCTCCTGGAAACAATCCAAAGGGGGCAGTACCTCCCAACCTTCCATCCCTCTCATCCTGGATTACTTAGCAGAGTTGCTCAATACTGGCCTCTCTTTCTCCTCTATTAAAATTCATGCCTCGGACATTTCTGCCGATTATGATTCAGACCCACCCCTCTTCTTTCATCCTTTGATTAAGCAATTCCTCAGAGGGGCTTCTAATATCAGACCTCCCAGAAGGCCTCCCACGCCACCCTGGGACCTGAATTATGTGCTAGAAAAACTAATTGTACCTCCTTTCGAACTTGCCGCTTCTACAGAATTGAAGTACCTCTCATGGAAAACTGCCTTCCTACTAGCTATTACCTCAGGCAGAAGGGTTTCAGAACTTCATGCTCTTATGGCTGTTGAGCCCTTCATCATGTTCCATGCAGACAGAGTCTCCCTGAGGTCTAACCCGTCCTTTATGCCCAAGGTGGTATCTGATGTGACCCTTAACCAGGCCATACACCTTCCCACCTTCTTTCCCAACCCTCAAAACAAGGGGTAAAGGATTCTACACTCATTAGATGTGCACAGACAACTCTGATACTATCTGGACCGCGTTAAGCCATTCAGAAAAACAGACCAACTACTTGTAAGTTTTGCCCTTGGGGCAAAGGGGAAGCCCATCTCCAAACAAACCATTTCCAAATGGATTTCACACTGTATCCATTTCTGCTACAGATTACATGGGAAACCCACCCCTATGTCTGTCCGTTCCCATTCCACTAGGGCAACCTCCACTTCCACTGCCTTTCTCAGAGGGGTACCCACCAAGGACATCTTGGAAGCGGCCACCTGGACGTCTGTGCATACTTTTACAAAGCATTACCACCTACCTCTCTTTATTAAGTCTAGGGCAGGGTTTGCCTCTGCAATTCTGCAGGGCCTCCTGACGCATACCTTGGACTCAACGTATCCTTCACCCCTTTCCTCAGCTTTGGGAATCCTCCCACAGGTGATGACTGCAACAGTGAAACACGAAGAATATAGTACAGTTCTGTACACTTACCCTAAATATAGATGTTAGAGTGTATTCACTGTTGCAGTCTTGATTCCACTCCCTCTGTCCCCCCATTTAACATTTTCCCTTGGGGGGATATAGACTTCCCAAGGTGATCTTTAGCCACCAAGGCCACCTTTCCTTTTTCCCTTTGTGTTTCTGATGGGTTAGGTAAAGAAAAACTGATGTAATAATGTCGGCTGCCTTGGTTTATAGCACTGACGACCTGAAGTCAGACTACAAGTGACAGCAGCCAGCGCACAGAAACATTGACTCTGGTATTCGGGCCGACCGAGGGGTACCATAGCAGGGATATCCCACATTGATGACTGCAACAGTGAATATACTCGAACATCTACATTTATGGTAAGTGCACACAACTGAGTTTTTTACTGATTACTTTGAACTCAGCAAGAAGAGTATCTGAGTTGCAAGCTCTTATAGTGATTTAGCCCTACCACATTTTCCACAGGGAAAGTTTTTTTGAGAACTAATCTGTATTTTATGCCTAAAGTGGTGTCTGTGTTTACTTTAAACCAAACTATCCATCTCCCTGATGTTTCTTTGTGTTTCACTGATGTTCTTCGTGTTTCACTGTTGCAGTCATTACATTTGGGTAATCTGCTGGCAGGTTGCCCTCAGTCGGCCTGATTAATAAAGTCTTAGGTCCTGCGTCGGTTGCTGTCCCTTCTTCCATGACGTCAGGTCGTCAGGGGTATAAAACATACAGCCGACGCCATTACATCAGTCTTAATTGCCGCGCAGTGCCCGAAGCAGAAGCAGTTCGCAAGTGCCGGTCAGCCTACTCCTGAAATTTTCGTTTTCGAGTTTCAGAACCGAAGTCTTCATCTAAAAGCTAAGTACCCTGTTGGGGAAACTTTTTCTTGCTCCTTACCAATGTCAGTAAAAGTTAATAATTGTATTACTTGTGGGAAGCAAATACCTTATAAGGATTTTCATTTGTACTGTATTCCTTGCTTAGGCCCTGACCACAATGTACCTTATTGTCAGTTTTTTGCTTTATTTAATCAGCACACTATCCGTCGTCTGTACTTTTTGCTTCTAAATATTTTGGTTCTTGGTTTAATTATCCAGAAATGTCATCGGTTAGCCATCTGACTACCAGAATACCTTAAAAACGCAAAGAAAAAGACAGAGACAGGCTGTTGAGGTCCAAAACTGCCGACGACGCTTCTCCTAAGCCAATCGCCAGTTCGCCTGTACTCAGTGAGGCACTTTCGCAGATGTTCATCGTGCATACAGCTGCAGTCATTACAGATGGGTTATCCTGCCGTCAGGCGGGTCCTCGGTCGTCCGAATTCCAAAGTCTAGGTCCAGCGTCGGTTGTCGTCGCTTCTTCCCTGACGTCAGAGCGGCAGGGGTATAAAAGAGGCAGCCGACACCATCTTCTTCAGTCTTTCTTGCCGTGCGGTGCCCGAAGCAGAAGCAGTTCGCAAGTGCCGGTCGGCCAGCTCCTGAGATTTATGAAAATATTTCAGCCGAAGTCTTCTTGAAAGCTAAGTACCCCGTTGGGGAAACTTTTCTTGCCTCAGACCGATGTCAGACAAAGTTAATTATTGCATTTCATGTGGGAAGCAAATACCGCATAAGGATTTCCACTCTTTCTGTATACCTTGCTTAGGCCCAGACCACGACGTCTCGGCCTGCCATTTTTGTGTTAGATTCAACAAGCGCACTATTAAGCGCCGGGCGGAGTTCGCCCTTCACTATTTTGGTAAAAAATTTAATTATATTATGTCGTCGGATACTCCGACTCCAGTTTTGAGTAAAAGACGCAAAGATAAGGACCGACATATGAGGTCCGCACTGACTACTGACACCACTCTAAGGCCGACTACCGGTTCTCCGGTTCTCAGCGAGGTGCCTACGCAGCCCCTGAGTACCGATGACACAACATTGCCGGTGTCTTCAGTACCCGAGGTCGCAGGCTCCTCGGTCCCCATTCCTACTACAGATACCGATGCCACTCTTGGCGGGGAAACTCAGAGTTTAGACAGGCCTGCCATTTCTCAAGGTGTCTTTAGGCCTTCCTCCTTCTCTATTAAAGCTTTCACTAAATCTAAAGCAGCCATGAAAACCAAAAAACAGGGACCTTAGACCCCCTCTCAAGGCCCCATGCCTAAAAAACAGATGCTCAAAATGGCTGAGGGTTTGATTACTCTTATCAGGGGTTCTCAACCCCCCTCTGACAAAAGGCCCAGATTAGAGGAAGACTACCCTTCCTCAGATCAAGCCTCCATTATATCTGAACATTCTGAGGACCAGGATTATGCCTACTCTCCTTTCGAAGACTCTGATGCAGAGGAATCTATTCCCTCGGTCTCCCCCCCTGAGGACTACTCTTTTGGGGAAACCCTACATACTTTGAGGGAACACTTTCACTGGGAAGGCCAAGATTACTCGGATTCCAAGAAAAGGCTCAGGGATTTTCTTTTGCTCCCCCAGCATAGGCCCCTGGCTATCCCTCCTGTTTTAGATATATTGGATGATGTGTACACAGAAGCCAGCCTAAATCCAGATTCTTTGCCTCCGGCTCCTGTTAAACCAGACAGGTATTACCAGGTTCCTGATTCACACCAGTTCCTATACAAAAGCCATACTGCTGACCCAGAAACTATTTCACAGGGTCCCAAGGGAATTAAGGCCTCTACTGCTAAAAACCCATCACCTTCAGAGAGCGATTCCAGAGCTTTAGAAAGGTGGGGGGGAAAGGTGTACACCTCGGCCACTTTAACCATGAGGGCATTAAACTGTCAGTTCCATATGTTAAAGTATCAACAGTTTTTGTTATCTCAGTTGAAAAGCAAAATGACACAACCAGAACAACCAAATTTAAAAGAAGTTGCAGGATTTGTTGCATGGTGCAGAGCAAGTGGGCAAACATACCTTGCAGTGTGGTTTTGATGCTTTAGAGGCCTCATGTAGAGCTGCTGTTACGGGGTCTGTTATACGTAGACATGCTTGGCTCAAAGAGCAAGCCTTACCAGATCATGTCAAAGCTAAATTATTAGATGCACCTCTTCAAAAAGATGTATTGTTTGGTGTTAAAGCTGAGGAGGTACTAAAGAAAATGGAGGAAAAAGCGAAATCAATGCAAACAGTGAAAGATTTCCTGCAGGTACAACCTCCACGTTTCAGCAGAAACTGTCTTTCAAAAAATTGGTCCTTTCCAGCCACGGACAGACCTCAAAGGGGCAGATACAGATGCCCAAGGGGTAGAGGGCAACCTCAAGGATCTTTCAGAGCCAGGCAGTGGCAAGCACCAACCCCAAGAGGTGGAGAAGATGGATCACAGTCATTTAGAAAACAGACACAATGACTTCCCCCTTTACCTGCCAAGCAAAGCTTTAATGGCAGCACCTTTGGGCGGAAAACTGGCATTATTCTCAAAAAATTGGCATGTTGTTACAAAAGACAAATGGATTCTGGACATTATAGACAGAGGCTACAGGTTCCACTTTCACACTCTTCCAAAAATGAGAGGCATGCCAAACCTGCCACAAAATCAAAGGGCAGAGGCACAAAAACAAATTTCAGCTCTCATGGACATGAAAGCGATTCAAGAGGTACCTGCAAAAGAGCAAGGTCAAGGGTTTTATTCCAGACTATTCCTGGTACCAAGGAACGACAAAGATTGGAGACCTATTTTAGACCTATCCATCCTAAATACATATTTACAGGTACCAAAATTCAAGATGCTCACATTACAGCAGCTTCTTCCCATGCTGGGCAAGGAGTCTTGGCTGGTAACATTGGACCTCAAGGAGGCATACCTGCATGTCCCTATCAGACAAGATTGCAGAAGATACCTCAGATTTCTTGCAGGTTCAACCCATTATCTATTCTCTGCATTGCCCTTTGGCTTATCTACTGTGCCCAGAGTGTTTACGAAATGCCTGGCATCAGTAATCGCCTTCTGCAGACTACAAGGAATACAAATCTACCCATATCTGGACGACTGCCTGATCCAAGCGGACTGCAAGGACATACTTCTGAAACACCTGGCGTTTGTAATAAAACTGTTGAACTTTCTGGGATGCACAGTCAACAAAAAGAAATCAAAACTAATACCCTCTCAACAAATAATTTTCCTGGGTGCCAGCTTGAATACAACCACCCAGATGGCCTACCTCACGCCAGACAAACAAGGGCAACTGTCTCAATACTTCAGCAAAATGGCAACCTTCACCAGGCTGACTGCAACGAAAGTCCTGCAGGCTCTGGGATTCATGGCATCTTGTATCCTACTAATCCCATGTGCAAAGCTGCATATGAGGAAACTTCAGTGGTACCTAAAAAACTTATGGTCTCAACACAGCCACAGCTTGGAAACAATTATACCACTCATTCCATGCCTTCAAAAGGAATTTCTGTGGTGGGCTCAAGCATGCCAAAGAAACATAGGTCTCCCTTTCTGTGTACCTCAAGAAACTCAAATCATCACAACAGACGCCTCAAACTATGCCTGGGGGGCACACATGATGCAGACAAGCCATGACCCTATGGAACACAGCACTGGAATTGCAAATTCAACTACAGGCACATTTCCTGCCAGGGAAGGAAAACACACTGGCAGACAGCCTAAGCAGAAATATGACAGATCCACACGAATGAAAGTTGCATCCTCAAGTTTTCACAAAGATAACTCCGGCATGGGGACAGCCAGACATAGATCTCTTTGCTACCTACAGAAATTACCAGTTGAAAAAATTTTGTTCAAGGACCTATCATCCACAGGCCTGGAACGTGGACGCACTTTCTTTCAATTGGACAACGTTGACAGTCTGTGCCTTTCCGCCTCTGCTGCCCAAAGTTCTATTAAAAGCCAGAGCAGAGAGGCCGAAAATTATTCTCATTGCTCCAGACTGGCCAAGACAACACTGGTATCTGCTCCTGAAGAGCCTGACACATTCCCCACCATGGATTCTACCTCTAGTCCCTCTTCTGTTGTCCCAGCACAACTACAAGACTCTTCACAGCCAGCTCAAAACCCTAAATCTAGCTGCATGGAGAATTCCTTGATTTCCCAACAGACCCTCCTCTCCAAGGAGGTGCAGGATGTCATCTTGGAGGCCAGAAGACCTTCTACTAGAAAAGCCTATTCCGCCAAATGGAAACAATTTTGTGCCTGTAATCAAGAAAAGGGCCAGAATCTTTGGGTAATAAATTTACCTCAAATTTTAAAGTACCTAGCTGAGATGTTAAACAGTGGACTTTCCTTCTCCTCCATCAAAATCCATGCTTCAGCCATTTCTGCACAATACAACACAGATCCTCCTTTATTCTCTCATCCTCTCTTAAGACAGTTCCTCAGAGGGGCAAAGAACATAAAACCCCCAAGGAAACCACGAGTCCCTGCTTGGGACCTCAACTTCGTATTGGAAAAGCTGACCCTTCCTCCCTTCGAGCCAGCTGCTTCAACAGAACTACAATACTTGTCATGGAAAACAGCCTTCCTTCTGGCTATCACCTCAGCACGCAGGGTTTCGGAGCTATAGACCCTCATGGCTGTGCAACCTTTCATCATTTTCCATCAGGACAGAGTTTCCTTACGAACCAACCCTACCTTTATGCCAAAGGTAGTAGCCAGTGTAGCTTTGAATCAGACTATCCACTTACCTACCTTTTATCCAAATCCACAAAACAAAGGGGAAAGACTACTACATTCCTTGGACATTCACAGACAACTTCGTTATTACTTGGACAGGACAAAGCCATTCAGGAAATCCGAGCAACTCTTTGTGTCCTATGCTACAGGTGCTCAAGGAAAGGCTATCTCCAAACAGACAATCTCAAAATGGATAGCCCACTGCATACGCTTTTGTTATTCATTTCATGGAAAAACTGTGCCTACAAGCATCAGATCCCACTCCACCAGGGCCAAAGCTACCTCTGCAGCTTTCCTCAGGGGGGTTCCTACCAAGGACATTTTGGAAGCAGCCACTTGGAGTTCAGTGCACACTTTCTCCAAACACCATCACCTTCCACTATACTCTAAATTTAGAGCGGGATTTGCCACAGCAGTCTTGCAGGGCATCCTTGCTCCTCCTAGTTCCACTTAGTGCCTGCCACCCCTACTTAGCTTTGGGATTCTTCCCATCTGTAATGACTGCAGCTGTATGCACGATCAACATAGTACAGTTTTGTACCTACCATAAATGTAGATGTTTGAGTGCTCATACAGCTGCAGTCCAGGTTACCTCCCCTCTGTCCCCTCTTAGGACAGGCCTTATGACAAACACCTTCTCATACAACCTATATGGGGTATTCTTTTATGGTGTATTTGCTTGCAACTACTGCTTTTTGATTGTTCTATATTGCATGATTACATAAATTTGTTTTGCCTTCCTTCTGGGGGCACCTGACATCTGGGGCAAGAAAAACTGAAGAAGATGGCGTCGACTGCCTCTCTTATACCCCTGCCGCACTGACGTCAGGGAAGAAGCGACGACAACCGACGCCGGACCTAGATTTTGGAATTCGGCCGACCGAGGACCCGCCTGACGGCAGGATAACCCATCTGTAATGACTGCAGCTGTATGAGCACTCGAACATTTACATTTATGGTAGGTACAAAACTGTACTTTCCTGATTCCCACTACTTCTGATTCGTAGGCCTCTACTGAGACCCATTCGGAGTCCGGTATGCCACGAGATGCTTCACCTATGGAACCTGCAGATGTCTCTACCTTGGATGGGTCCGGAGCCGCTGTGCAGGCACCGGGTTCTGAGAGTGTATTCAGGCCTACAGATTTGTATATTAAACCGACACCATCTTAAATATTAAGGCCAAAATTTCAATCTGTTTCTAAAGAAAACAACGCTCAGGCCACATGTTCAGGCTCCTATGCCTAAAAAACAAATGATCAAAATGGATGAAGATTTGATTACTCTAATCAGGGGTAGTCAAACCCCCCCCCCCCCTTCTAAGAGACCTAGAGCTGAACTTGACTATGAGTCTTCTAAACAGGACTCTGTTTCTTCTGACTCTTCTAATGAACAGGATTTGTCCGTACCCACTTATGAGGACTCTGATGCAGATGATTCCATTCCTTTTGCTTCTCCTCCTGAGGATTTTTCTTTTGGGGAAACTTTACATACCTTAAGGGAGCATTTACACTGGGAAAGTCAGGATTTTTCTGAATCCAAAAAGAGGCTTAGGGATTTCCTCCTTCTTCCTCAGCGTAGGCCTTTGGCTATACCTCCTGTACTAGACATTGTTGATGTGTTTTCAGAATCCAGTATGGCCCCTGATTCCCTGCCTCTGGCCCCTAGTAAGCCAGGCAGATACTACACGGTTCCTGACTCCCACAATTCCTTTTCAAAAATCCTGTTGCGGATCTTGAAACCATTTCTCAGGGGCCCAAGGGCATTACGGCTTCTACTGCAAAAAATCCTACCCCTTCTGATAGAGACTCCAGGGCGCTGGATTGAAGGGGTAAAAAGGTTTACACTTCTGCAACCTTGGCAATCAGGGCTTTAAACTGTCCATTCCATATGCTAAAATATCAACAGCATATCATGGGACTGCTTAAACAGAAAATTATGTTGATTTCTGACTGTGCGGAAAATAAGGATTTACAGGATTTATTGCATTCAGCTGAACAAGTTGGAAAACATACTTTGCAATGTGGTTTTGATTCTTTGGAGGCCTCTTGCAGGGCTGCTGTTACTGGTTCTGTGCTTAGAAGGCATGCTTGGCTTAAGGAGCAATCTCTGCCTGATCATGTCAAAGCAAAATTGTTGGATGCTCCTTTGCAGCAGGACCATCTGTTTGGCAATAAGGCTTGAAGAAGTTCTGAAAAAGATGGAAGATGAAGCTAAATCTATGCAAACTGTTAAAGATTTCACCTCCAAGATTTAGTAGGCACTGGCCTAATAAGAACTGATCCTTTCCAGTTCCTTCCAGAGCCACTCAAGCCAAACCCAGACATTCCAGAAACACCAGGTTTCAGTTCCAAGGGACTTTCAGAACTAAGCAATGGGGTGCCTCCGCTTCCAAATCTGGAAATTACAAGACACCTCCCTATGGTAAACAAGCTCAATGACTTTCCTTTAAAATTACCAAGCACTTACCTCTTAGCTGCCCCTTTGGGGGTAAAACTATCTCTTCATGCAAAAAACTGGCATCTTATAACCCAGGACAAATGGGTTTTAAATATAGTGTCCCAGGGATGTCACAAAACAAAACTGGTGGCAGGACTCAAGGACTTTAGCACAGCTCGAACAGTGAAGCTGTTTTATTGAATGATACAATATAGACACTCGACTGGTTAAGCGTTTTCATCTGTTAATATACAGACTTCCTCAGAACCAGTATTTTAAAAGTACCCATAGTTTAAATAGCAAATTTGGCACCAAAAATTTTAAATTCTAAATCACTTAAAGAGGAATTTTTAGAATGTATTATTGGAATGTATTTGCATATATTGCATAATTTTATATCATGTTATATAGGAGGATGTTTCTTTAAGTGATTTAGAATTTAAAATTTTTGGCGCCAAATTTGCTATTTAAACTATGGGTACTTTTAAAATACTGGTTCTGAGGAAGTGTGTATATTAACAGATGAAAGCGCTTAACCAGTCGAGTGTCTATATTGTATCATTCAATAAAAGAGCATCACTGTTCGAGCTGTGCTAAAGTCCTTGAGTCCTGCACCAGTTTTGTTTTGTGACATTTTGTCGTTCTATTGTTGCTGTTGTGGACGAGGTCATTGTACTGGCATGACAGGCAGTAAATACGAGACACAAGCTTCATTGAACAGGGAGGATTTTGAGTCGCTTCGGGCAGAGGTCACTTCTTTACAGACAGAAGTCACTAGACTCATTGAACTTGTTAGTCGCATTGCGAAGTTCCGCAACAAGGTGTTGTTTCAGAACGCACTTCTTCAGCCAAACGCTTTTCCGTTATACGTTCTGATGCACCAACAGGAAATGGCATTAGTACATAAATCAATATTCCAAATGGGCAGTTGTGCGTGGATCATGGTGGCGTACAGTCCTTACAAGACTCAATGGAATATACTAACAAGAATACAAATATTAATTTGTCACCAGGAAACGAATTTACTTTTGATTTTAGTTTATTCCACACGAGGGATGAAGCGGAACGCAATGGGGCACGACCCAAGAGCCGTCAGCCTGTTAAAACATATGCAGCGACAACGAAGGCGCAAAGTGAGCATTCTAAAGGTACTGTTGTTCGTAATAAAATTGTTTCCAGTCCATACATTGACCTAAAATCTAAAAAACCATCGGGACACAAAATTGTGGACTCCAAATATGCTTATAATCAGAAAAATGATGTTATGGATCAGTTTTTAAGTGACGAGTATGATTTTGTAAATGTGGATGAACATTCATATGTGGTCAATGATGGGAGGCATTTGAGCATTTCAAATGACTCTATAAAAGATATGATACTGATGTTGGGTAAAAAATTATTTCAAATTAAGAACATTAAAATTGATAATGCCTATTTAGCGAAATGTATTGCCATACAAGTTGTTCCCAAAGGACTTAGATTTTTTAAGCTACCTTTGGGTGTTGAATATAAAGTAGGCATTATGAATGAATTTAATAATATGTTTGATGGCTTTGGTTTTGCATATATGAAACTGTTAATGAAAATTAATGATGAGAAACTATTTTAGTCAGAGAAGTGGAAAGGTTAAATGAAGATATTAAGGATACTGCATTTGAACAGTGGAAGGATTTATATGATAAACAGTTTCACACAGCTGAAAACAAGGCATTTAGTGTATATAACAGGAAAAATAGAAAGATCCAGCGTGATAAGGAACAGTATCAGAATAATAGAGCATATATTTGGCCACAAGATAGATCAGCTGTAGAAAAAGGGAGACACAGTAGTTATAGGAATAGATCAAGGTATCTGGACAGGGAAGAAAATTTTCAAGGGGGCAGATTTTATCCAGCCCCCAAGAAGCAGTACACCCAATGGAACAGGAGGGAACGATGAAATGTACTATGACTGGTCAGGAAAAGGAGAAGTCAACATCGGATAAACCTATTTGTCATATGTCTATTAATCATTCAGTAGGAACAAGCGTTAATATTTTACTGCATAATAATAGTTTTTATGAGGATGAGAATGATATAAGTGATGAAGTCAATGTAGGACATGGTATCTTACATTCTTTTAATGGCTTTAATGTGTTTAACTACAATGATCTAGACATCAGTCAGGAATTTTTCACGTTGTTTAGTAAGGGTATGAAATTCATTCCCAATACAGGATTTAATGTAGTTGACACTATTAAAGAAATTAAATTGTATTGTAGAAGGCTAAATTTAGCCATACAATTTGGGCAAAATGAAGACAATGTGAAATCAATAGTGCATAAGGATCTTATTAAAAAAAGTACATACATCCCAGTTTCTAATACACAGGTAGCAAATTTTGAAAAAATGGTATGCAAAGATATTTATTGGCTGAATAATAACATTAAGACAGGAAATATATACAATAAGGTTTTTAAGGATAATTTAACATTTAATGAACAGATGTGCTTGAATCAATTAATGCATAACAATGAAATAAGAATAATGAAACCTGACAAGGGGGGCGGTATTGTAGTATACAATACTTTTGATTACAATGCACAAATACATAATATTTTGTACTTGTCAGGTAATTATGAAGTGGTATCCATAAATCAAATTAATATAGGATACAAAAGGATAGATTTGGCCCTTGAGGAATACTTGATCGATAATAGAATAACAAATGATATTTAAACATTTTTGAAGGTAAATTACCATATATTGGCCAATATTATAGTTATTCCTAAGGTACATAAATCTATTAGAAATCCTCCATTTAGACCTATTATTTCAGGATCTAAATCTAAAACATACAATATGGGAGTTGCTATTGACAGATGGACCAAACATGTGTATGAAAATATTCCACATTTGATTAAGGATTCCTGGAATTTTTTAGGTAAGTTATCACCAGATTTATGGAATGAAAATTTGATTTTTTTAACCATTTATGTTATGGACTTATTTTCAAGTATACCTAGAGAAATTGGACTTGAATATTTTAGTAATAGTTTGAGGAATTATTCCAACTTGAGTTGGGAAAAGATTAGCTTAATAACGGACATGATGGCCTTAGTTCTTGATTATAATTACATATTATTTCAAGGCGAATATTTCAGACAGAGTAGAGGTGTGGCCATGGGGGCTTCGTGTGCCCCCATTTTCGCTAATCTTGTTATGTTGCAATGGGAGTCTGAATTCCTGTTCAAAAGTAGATTTTAGTTGGATATAGCATTTTGTTAGATTTTTAAATGATTTATTTATTTTATGGAAAGGTCCAAAAGAAAAAAATAAGCGAATTTATTGAATACATCAATGGAACGACGGATTTTCTTAGATTTACTTATAATATAATGAAAAGGGTATTTCTTTCCTAAATACGTATATAAGTCATTCTAGTGGAGGTTTTGCATCTAGGATATATAGGAAAACTACATTTTCAAATGACTACATAGAATTTAATAGTAATCATCCACCTTATATGTTTAAAAATGTCTTCAAGGGACAATGTATTAGAGCTGCCCGCATATCATCCACTAAGGAAGTAATGGAAGTTGAATTAGAGTTTATTTCCAATATGTTTAGGAATAGGGGATACCCTTTACCATGTTAAAAGATGTAACAGATTATATAAAAAAGCAATGGGGTAGTAAATATATACCATTATTAGGTAAATTTAAATTTGCCTGTGTAGACATTGATACAAAAAATAATCATTTGGCATGTGAAGGTAGAAATAGAGCATGTGTTTTGATGTATACACCATACGTGAACTTAGTTAAGGAAATAGTACACAGACACTGGGATTTGATAACAATATCAGAAAATATTGTTACGAGACTAGGTAGTCATCCGTACTTTCCATATAAAACAGCACCAAATATTAAAAGGTTAGTGGAAAGGGCAAACAAATTTGTAAAACCTAAGAATACATTAAAAGGGACTAGTAAATGTGGATCACGCAAACAGTGTGGGCGTATTAATGAAGTGGTAGGCATTAAGCTTGAAGACATTAACAAGACATATGTGAAGTGCAGGGCAGGCAATTGTAATTCCAAGCAGGTAGTTTATATTGCTACATGCCTTGCCTGCCCAGCATTTTATATAGGAAAAACCGAGAGACAGATAAAAAAACGTATATATGAACATTATTATAAAATTCAAGTAAAAGATATGAATAATGCATTGTATAAACATTTATGTGACAAAGGGGATCAACATTATTTTAAATTTTCTATTATCGATCAGGTAGATAGCTATGCACAAGGAGGGAATTGGAAAGTGTTGTTAGCAATGAAAGAAAGCAAGTGGCAGATACTTACAGATGCCACTAGATATCCAGGCATTAATGAAAGTATTAGTATTAAACCTTTTTTAGTTCTTAGTTAGTATTTATATTGCACTTATTTATATTGCACTTATGTATTTATAGTAGATGAGTATATGATTGTTATATTTATTTATATATATTTTTAGGATATAAACTAGTAAATAGATTTTAAAATGGATTTTTGAATTCCATTAGAGGAATTTTTAGAATGTATTATTGGAATGTATTTGCATATATTGCATAATTTTATATCATGTTATATAGGAGGATGTTTTTTTAAGTGATTTAGAATTTAAAATTTTTGGCGTCAAATTTGCTATTTAAACTATGGGTACTTTTAAAATACTGGTTCTGAGGAAGTCTGTATATTAACAGATGAAAGCGCTTAACCAGTCGAGTGTCTATATTGTATCATTCAATAAAAGAGCTTCACTGTTCGAGCTGTGCTAAAGTTCTTGAGTCCTGCACCAGTTTTGTTTTGTGACATTTTGTCGTTCTATTGTTGCTATAGTGTCCCAGGGATACAGATTTCATTTCCACACATTGCCAACTACAAATGGATGACCAGACCTGCCCCCAAATCAGTAGGCAGAGGCTCAGAAACCAGTACTTTCCCTCTTAAACATGGGGGAATTTAACTAGTACCAGAAGAGGAAAAGGGACAACGTTTCTAATCGAGACTTTTCCTGGTACCCAGAAAAGACAGATCATGGCATCCAATTCTGGACCTGTCTACTCTAAACACATTTCTGGACATTCCAAAATTTAAGATGCTGACTCTTCACCAGTTACTTCCTATGCTAGGCAACTCTAGATTTAAAAGAGGCTTACCTGCATATCCCATTCAGGGAATCTTGCAGAAGATATCTCTGCTTTAAAGCAGGCTACTTGAATTATCAGTTCTCTGCACTGCCCTTTGTCTTATCCACTCTGCCCAGGGTATTTACAAAGTGCCTGGCTCCAGTAATTGCCTTTTGCAGGCAAAGAAATAGTCAAATATATCCATACCTGGACGATTGTCTAATTCAGGCAGAAAACAAGGCCATTCTTCTAAAACATCTGGCATTTGTAAAAAGGGTTCTAACTTGTCTGGGGTACACCATAAACAAAAAGAAATCACAACTGGTACCCTCTCAAAAAATTACATTCCTGGGCGCAAGCTTTACAACTGCCCAGATGGCTTTCCTTACGCCAGAAAAGCAACTTCATTTGGTGACGTACTTCAAACAGGTGGCCACAAAAACCCTGCTATCTGCAAGACAAATACTGCAAGCCTTTAGGGTTCATGGCCTCCTGCATTCTTCTAATTCCATATGCAAGACTGCATATGAGGAAACTTCAGTGGTACTTAAAAAGTGTATGGAGTCAGCGTTGTCACAGCCTGGAAACAGTGATTCCTATCATATCTTGCCTGCAACTAGAGTTCCTATGGTGGGCAGAGACCTGCCGCCAAAACAAGGGACTGCCATTCACACCACCCCCTGCCGCCCAAACCCTAACTGCAGACGCATCAGACTATGCATGGGGGGCTCATCTGGCAGGGAAGTGCATTCAGGGCAAATGGAGCCCAAATCAAATGCACCTTCATATCAATCAAAAAGAAATGCTAGCTGCACAGAATGCTATGACAGCCTTCAAGGACTACCTTCGTCCAGGACAACTAATGGTAAAGACGGACAACACCACAGTTATGTGGTACATAAACTTTTCCTACCCCCTCTGCAGACTAGCCATGGTATTGTGGAACACAGCCTTGAGCTATCAAGTACAACTACAAGCTCAATTCCTGCCAGGAAAGCTGAATATTTTGTCAGACGAACTAAGTAGAAATCTCATGGACCCACACGAATGGAAACTGGAACCATGAATTTTCACCATGTTGACACGCAAATGTGGGAGCCCAAACCTAGATCTTTTTGCCTCACCCCAAAACTACCAGTTGGATAAATTTTGCACAAGAACTCCTCACAAAAAATCCTGGAAAGTGGATGCTCTGTCCTTCAGCTGGGAAAACCTATCAGTCTATGCCTTTCCCCCTCTGCCTCTACTCTCCAAAGTTCTACTAAAAGTCAAACGGGACAAACCAAAAATGATTTTGATTGCTCCAGACTGGCCTTGCAAACACTGGTTCCCACTCCTACGCAGTTTGTCACAAATTTCTCCATGGCACCTGCCCCAGACACATTCCTTACTGTCTCAGCAGAACAACCAAATTCTGCACCCTCAGCTCCAAACATTGAATCGTGCAGCGTGGCTAATCACTTAAATTCCCCCTTAGCATCCCTCAGCAAACCTGCAATGGATGTAATTGTGGAGGCGAGAAGACCTAGTACTAGAAAATCTTATGCTAATAATTGAAAATGATTCTGTGCTTGGATTCAGTCTCAAGGGATGAGCATGGCATTGTCCAGTTTAACTCAGATTTTGCAATACTTAACTGAGATGCTTCACAAGGGTCTGTCTTTTTCTTCCTTAAAAATCCATGCCTCAGCCATTTCAGCTCATTACAACACAGAACCCCCCTTCTCTCATCCTCTGCTAAAGCAGTATCTCAGAGGGGACAAAAACTTGAGGCCACCCAGGAGAGCTCCAACCCCTGCCTGGGACCTTAACTTTGTATTGGAGAAACTCACTCTCCCTCCTTTCGAGCCAGCTGCTACTGCAGACTTAAAATTTCTTTCCTGGAAAACAGCCTTCCTTTTAGCAATCACTTCGGCTAGAAGGATTTCTGAATTACAGGTCCTTATGGCAGTGGAGCCTTTCATCATCTTTCATGTGGACAGGGTGTCACTCAGGACCAACCCATCCTTCATGCCCAAGGGTGGTATCCAGTGTGGCTCTTAATCAGTCCATTCATTTGCCAACTTTCTTTTTCAATCCACAGAACAAGGGGGGAGCGGATTCTACATTCATTGGATGTACACACACAACTTAGATTTTATTTGGACAGGACTAAATCTCGAAGAAAATCTGAACAACTGCTGGTGGCATTTGCTGCAGGGGCAGAGGGAAAGGCTATTTCAAAGCAAACCATTTCCAAATGGATAAGCCATTGTATTAATTTCTGCTATAAATACCATGGAAAATCTATCCCCCAGGAGATCAGATCCCATTCCACCAAGGCTGCATCTACTTCTGCAGCCTTTCTCAGAGGTATTCCTACAAGGGATATTCTAGAAGCTGCTACCTGGAGTTAAGTTCATACTTTCACCAAGCATTATCACTTACCAATTTTCTCTAAATCCAGAGCTGGCTTTGCCACTGCTGTTTTGCAGGGCCTTATTGCCGGTCCTAATGCTGTTTAAATCCGTCCTCCCGACCATAGCTTTGGGAATCTACCCAAATGTGATGACTGCAACAGTGAAACACGAAGAACATAGTACAGTTGTGTACACTTACCAGAAGTGTAGATGTTCAAGTGTATTCACTGCTGCAGTCCTGGTTACTCTCCCTCCACCAGGGGTGGCTTGTGCTATAGGACTGTAGGACTGCAGCCCCCCCACCTGTAGAAAAGAAAGACGAAAATAAAAAAAAATAAAATCAAGAGTACCGGAACTCCACGCATGTGCACATGTATTTCCTGGTACTCACAGAACTCTAGGCAGTCTGGATACAGGAGAAAGGCATCTCTGTCCTGCAGCCCCAGAAGTCTGTGCGGTGATGACCACACAGAAGAGAAGGAAATCAGACTGCGTCATCAAGTCAGAAACCAGCCATTAGCTTGTGCAGGCTGAGACGAGCTTGCTTTCATGGTGACTGGATTATTAGTGTGGAGCAGAGAACAACTGATTTAGCATACAGAAGACTCATATGTGTGTGTGTGCGTAAATGCCCCAGTTATTATATGGTGGGGGGTAGAGAATACTCAGGCTTGAACCCTGTACCTTGGGTGCAGGTGGCAAGGGCCTGAATTCCCTACCCACCACCATTTGTAAAAAAAAAAATTTGCAGATGTTTGCCTCATATTTGTTCTGTTCCTCATAAAATCTGTGGTTTATGTGTGCTTGTTTTTCCTTGCAAAGTCAGTGGTGCACTGGTAGCATTGTTGCCTGCCAGCTACAGGTTCTCTGGTTTGATTCTTGGCTGGGGTGCTTTTGGTGTGGAGTCTGCATGTCCTGCCATTATACAAAGAACATGTGTGTGCAGTGTTTCTCCTTGTTCTACTGAAAATTGGCTTTTGTTCCAAGTCAGACTTTCCTGGTTAACAAATGTTAAATAAAAATAACAGGCATTTGAATTTCAGACTTCATATTCTTCAGAAAGTACATGGTAACACAAAACCTTTTATTTTAGCAATTTTCAAAATTTATAACATGGATATTTGAAATTTGTCCCTATTTTTTGGGATTGTATTCCCTCATTATTGGCTTTGTTCAGATGTTTTGTGCTAAAAGGGTGACAGCTATGGTGAGAACTGAATTCACTAAATGGTAGCCATTCAGTAGCCTTCAGTCTTCCTCTCTTTCACAAAACAGATGATTTGGCATAGTGGTATGTTGCTTTTACTTCTTCAGAGATTGTGCATATTTACTGATACTGGTGGACTGTAGAAGTTCGAGTAGGCTTTTTTATGATGGAAATGTTCTGAATTGGGCAGTTTTGTCGTTAATGCTGCATGCATTTTGTTTCATTGTTTACTTGAAAAATGTTCAAAACAATAAATTTAAAATGCCGTCTAACAACTGTACTGTATTGTACAAGGAATATAATTTAATACAATCAGGAAGGTGTATCAAAGAGCATGTGTATGTTTTGTGTTCAAGGGGCCTATGATTTGAAAACAGCCCAAAGTTAATCTTTATCTGCCACTGGCAAAATGTATTTTCTTTGAATGTGGGTTTCAATGCTGTTTCAATGAATGTGAGTTTCAAGGGCAGAGAAGTTTTAATGCTAAGTCTATTTTCATTGTGAGACTGCATTGCTTTGTTTAGCAGATATCTATTAGTTTATGCTGTAAAATGCAAAATAAAACTTTCAAATGAAATCCATATCATCACAGAAGTAAAGCAGTATGCACATTACAGTGTTTATGGTAAATGTGGTGAAATAACCAAGGAATGGGACATTGGAATGGCAGCAGGGGGAAGTATCCATTCGACCATGATTTTGTGAGGGGGAAGGGCAGCAAACTCAAAGACTGCCCCAGCTGAACTATACTTCTCAACTGTCCAGATTTTTGCAGAATGAATAGATTTTTGTTAATTATTTTTAGTTTGTTCCTCATAAAATTTGTGATTTTCTGGCAAATCATTTAGGAATGAAGTCACTAAATAATGACAGACCTTGAGTTTCAGATGTTATAAACCTCAGGAAAATGCATGCTAAAGCAAGACCTGTTATTCTATTAACTGTCAAGTTTATACAAGAGCAATTTTTAGTACTGTTTGTATGTTCCCCCAATATATTTGGCCTTGTCCAGATTTCCTGCATTAAGAGGTTGAGAGGTACGTGCAAATAAATCGCTTTATAGAATTAGGAATATCCAAACCTCTCAACTGTCCCCAATTTTGGCTTAAAATGTTGCTCTCCCCCTAATAATCCCTCTGAAAAAATGACAATTTTGGAAGAAAACGTGGAGGGTTTCCAATTATAAATAGCTGCAATGATCAGACTTATAGATTACTTTTATTTCAGAAATGCATGCAGATGCTCTTATTTTGTCAGCTGCTCAGGTTAACAGTACTAATATTAAAAAGGTGTCCTTTCTTTGACAGGTTCCCAGCTGTATTGTGTGTCAATTTTATATTTTTGCAGCACATATTTGGTCTGTTTTTCATAACATTGTGGTTTTCTGGCAAATTAGTGGCAAATCATTAAAGATTGAAGTTAGAAAATAATGGCAGACATTTGAGTTTCAGATTTCATACCCTTCAGAAAATTCATACTAATGCAAGCCCTACTACTTTCTAAGTTTATAAGAGCAATATTTAAAAATTGTCCTTATTTTTGGGCCTGTGTCCCACTTCTATGTATGGCTTTGTCCAGATTTCTTGCTCTGAGGTTGTGAGGTATGAGTGTCAGAGCCATCACTGTCAGCCAGAGACATTTCAAATTGTGACATACTTGTTGCACCCCACTCCCTATTGTAGTGGTTCTGGATGTGTCCAAACAAGGCAAGGAGCAGTTATGCAGTGTAAGTGTGCAGAGTATTCCCCCATCCAAGGCAGACCATAAGTACGACCGTGGCCTTTCATCTGTCCTTGATTTTGCAGAATGTTCTGGTTTTCTGTCCTATTTTTATACTGTTGATTTATGCTTCTAATTATTCAGAAAATGCATGCTGTCGCAGTGCCCTGTTGCTCTGTGTTTAAGCAGCAATGCTTTAATGAACATCAGGTAAGCTTGTCAGAGATTGTAAGATGCAAGTAAGCTTTAATAAGCATACTGTTAAAGAATTACCAACATTGAAAGCCTTTTCGTTGTTGCCATGCAGAGAATATTTACATAACTAGATAACGTATAAGCCTTAGGTATTGAAATGCATATGACAGTATTTGTAATAAAGAACAGGATTACAGTATTTTCAGAATCTCATTACATTTGTTAGAGACTTGCAGTCATCTTTGCAGGCTTTACCCGTAAACTAAGCAGAATGCCAATCTATCATGTGTGGTCCATAACCTGAGCAGTAATCCTTTAAGCAATTTAGAATCAAAAACACCACCAAGCAGTAAACGAAGATGGAAAATCGCCACCACAAGCAAGGGTCCCAAAAACTGCAATCCAATCCTTTTAGTTAAAACCACTTTATTCAGATGAATGAATAAAAGCTTTCTTTTTCCTTCCTTCTACCACTTCTTTAGTTATAAGTTGGACAAAATTGTTAGGGTAGCCTCTCTCTGCGAACATTTTACCTAACAATTCACATTCAACTTCAAAATCCTTGTCTAAACTTGTCATTCGGCTACCTCTGACCAACTGCCCCTTTATGATGTTCCTCTTACAATGTTTTGGATGAGCACTTTGGAAGTGAAGGAAGGAATTACAATAAGTGGGTTTTCTAAAGACCCTAGTTGCATATTCTCCTTCCCATTTGTATAGTTCCACATCCAAATAGATCAAATTATTAGGGGAGCAATTGTGTGTGAATCTTAAAAAACTGGTGGTACCATTGATATAAATTAAGAACTCATTTAGCTTCTCTCTTCCAGCAGTCCACAGGATCACTATATCGTCCAGATATCTCCTGTATAAAACCCAACAATTTTTATATTCAGAATCAAGGACATATTTCTCTTCCCAATATGCCAGGATAAGGTTGGCATAGGTGGGGGCACAAGCGGCCCCCATAGCCACACCCTTGACCTGCTGAAAAAATTCTCCTTTGTAAATTATATAATTATTTTTCAGTATCAAGTCCATGAGCCATAGACTAGCTAACTTATCATTTCTAGACATTCCTTCATACGCAAAGACTATTTCCTCCAGCATAACTTTGCCCTCCTCATAAGGGATGGAGGAGAACAAATCAACGACATCTATAGTCACAAACATTATGTCATTCTGCCAATCACATGAGTTGAAATCCTTTAACAAATCCCATGAATCTCTTAGAATCTGTGATCTTTCTATCCATAGCGGCTTTAACTTTAGATCTACATATTTTGCAAGGGTTTGTGTCTTCGACCCCTCTGCAGAAACTATTGGTCGAAGTGGGGGGTCTTCCTTATCCTTGTGAATTTTCGGAATACCGAAAATTATAGGGATTCTAGGTTGGTCCACTTTTAAAAAATTGTAACTACTAGGACTTATAAGTCCTTCATGCAACATATCATATAGTGCTGTATCTATTCTGTGATAGGCTATATTAATTTCGTTCCTCGAGACGGTGTCATATCTCTCTGCATCCCATAACAATGTGTATATTTTACTATCATATAAAATATAATCCATGAGGATGATTCCTCCACCTTTATCAGGTTTCATGACTCTTACATCTTGTCTATTCCTTATTTCATACAACAATTCTTTTTCTCTGTTGGAAATATTAGTGTACCGTGAATTCCCATCACTATGCTTCCTGATTTCACTTTCTAACACCCTCTCAAAATTCTTAATTTGGGGATGCAAGGGAGGGTTATATATACTTTTCTTTTTTAACGCTTCACCACCGTCACATTTGCTATGAGGCCACATGATTTTGAAGTTCACCTTCCTTAGAAATAATTTAATGTCCAACAGACTCTTGGCAATGTCCCCCTTATGATTGGGAATGAATTTCAAGCCTTTGGAAAAAAGAGCAAAATGTTCTTTCTCCAACTTGATATTACTAAAGTTGTAGATACTGAAATTATTATAGGTGTAGCATTTCTGATCCACTATAATACTGTCAAATTCACCAGGGAGGTCTGGGTAGGGGACTCTTAAAATCTCCCTCTCCCCCTTCTTCCTCCCCTCCATTGAAAATGACTTGCAGTCATCTTTGCAGGCTTTACCCGTAAACTAAGCAGAATGCCAATCTATCATGTGTGGTCCATAACCTGAGCAGTAATCCTTTAAGCAATTTATCTTGAGCTTGTTTCTTGTTTGCTGTTCATTTTTTTACATTGATCATGTCTTCCCCATGAAACAAGTAGACAGTTGTTCAGGCAGCAGGTCTTTTTTGGATAAAAAACATTTTTACAAGTGGGGGTATCACAGAGATTGCTACTTTCAGCATGTTACTTGGTACTTTAATAAAGCTGAATATAAATTATAATTAGATCTGCAGTGCAAGGAGAAGTGGTTTGAGTTGAGTGCTGCTTGTTTTTTTGTACTTGATTTTGACTGGCATTCCAGTAATGTATTTAAAAAGTAATTTATTTTTTCATGCATCACAACCTTTGTGTTTCCATCTAGATATTAAGTAAGTTGTCATGTAGCCAATGCACTGAAATATTTTTTCATCTACACTTCATTTTGTCTTGATTGGACTTTCGTAATGATGGTTTGGCACCCAGGGCAATGTATTTAATTAAAATTCCAGTTTTTGTGGTTTTGAGCATAGCCCCACCCCTTTCTAGTTGGCCACACCCCTTCCCATTGGGCCCACCCATTCAGCTGTCTCCTGCAGTCCCCCTTTAATTTGAAGTCACCAGCCACCACTGCCCTCCACCCCCCTGTTTTTTCTCTTACTATGCCTCTACTTACTTTTACTACACTTAAAAGCCTTTTTGGTGTATTTGCTTTTGTTTGGAGGTATATTTTTGTGTTTTAAATTATTTATATAGTTTGCTCCCCATTTGGGAGGCACCTGACATCTGGGGCAAGAAAAACTGATGTAATGGCATCGGCTGCATGTTTTATACCCCTGACGACCTGATCTAATGGAAGAAGGGACATCAACCGACGCAGGACCCAAGACTTTGTTAAACAGGCCGACTGAGGGCAACCTGCCAGCAGATTACCCAAATGTAATGACTGCAACAGTGAATACACTCAAACATCTACATTTATGGTAAATGTACACAACTGTATTTTGCAGCCATCACATTTGGGTTATATGCCTGCAGGTAGCCCTCAGCCGGCCTGAATACCAGAGTCTTGGATTTCTGCGTCGGATGCTGTCTCTTCTTCCATGACTTCAGGTCATCAGGGGTGTAAAACATGCAGCCGACACCATTACATCAGTTTTTCTTGCCGCCTGGTACCTGAAGCAGAAGCAGTTCACAAGTGCCGGTTGGCCGACTCCTGAAATTTTCGTTTTCTAATTTCAGTACCGAAGTCTTCAAAAAAGCTAAGTACCCCATTGGGGATCCTTTTCCTTGCTCTTAACTGATGTCAGTAAAAGTTAACAATTGTATTACCTGTGGAAAGCAAATACCTCACAGAGATTTTCATTCTTACTGTGTCACCTGTTTAGGCCCAAACCACGGCGTGCCTCACTGTCGGTTTTGTGCCTTGTTCAACGTCCGAACTATTCGTCATTGGGCTATTTTTGTCTCTAAATTCTTTTGCTCTCATTCTCCATATTCCGAAATGGCTTTGATAAGCCATCCAACTACTGATCTTTCAAAACACTGCAAAGATAAAGACAGAGACAGACCGCATAGGTCCAAAACTGCCAGTGACACTTCCGTTAAGCTAGTCGCCAGTCCGCTGGTACTCAGGCTCTTTCGCAGACCCTGTTACCCACTTCTCCAGATTCGCAGACCTCTACTGAGACCCATTCTGAGTCCGGTATGCCACGAGATGCTTCTTCGACTATGGAACCTGCAGATGTCTCTACCTTGGATGGGTCCTGAGCCGCTGTACAGGCACCAGCATCTGAGGGTGTATTCAGACCTTCCAATGTTCGTATCAAACCAACTACTTCATTATTGACTAAATCTACCGAAATTCTCAGGCCCAGGGTTCGCACTACACCTAGGAAACAGACGACCAACGCACATTCTCAAGCTGCCATACCACAGAAACAAATGCTTAATGCTTAAAATGGCTGAAGACCTTATTAGTTTAAATAGGGGAAGCCAGCCTTCCCCCTCTAAAAGACAAGCAATTGATTTTCCTTCTGATTCTTCAGACCATGAGTCTGAAGACTCTGACCCCTGTGATTACCAGGACATACCCTTATTTACCTATGAGGACTGAGATGCAGAGGACTGAATTCCCTCAGCCTCCCCCCCAGAGGACCTTTCTTTCGATGAAACCTTGCATACCGTAAGAGAGCATTTCTGCTGGGAATGCCAGGACTACCCACAGTCCAAAAAGAGACACTGGGAATTTTTAGACTTGCATCGGCATAGGCCTCTAGCCATTCCCCCTGTCCTGGATATTGTAGATGATGTCTTCATGGAATTCAGCCTTACCCCTGATACTTTACCACCTGCTCCTAGAAAGTCTGACAGATACTAGAGTACCTGACTCTCACAAATGTTTGTTTAAAAATCCCACTGCGGATCCAGAGACCATTTCCCAGGGACCTAAAGGTAGTAAGGCTTCTACAGCCAAAAACCCTACCCCTTTGGACAGGAATTCTAGGGCTCTAGACAGATGGGGTAAGAAGGTATATACCTCTGCAATTCTTGCCATCAGGGCTTTAAATTGCCAGTTTCACATGTTGAAGCACCAGCAGCATATTATTGATCTAATTAAACAAGTTGTTGATTCCTGATTGTGCAGAAAATAAGGACTTACAAGACTTAATGCATTCTGCAAACCAAGTTGGTAACCATACTTTCCAGTGTGGTTTTGATGCCTTATAAGCATCTTGTAAGGCTGCAGTCACTGGGTCTGTTCTGAGAAGGCTTGCTTGCCTGAAGGAACAAATCTTGCCAGACCATGTCAAGGCAAAATTACTTGATGCTCCATTAAACCAAGAATGTTTGTTTGGCTCTAAAGCAGAAGAAGTTCTTAAAAAGGTGGAGGAAAAAGCTAAATCCATGCAAACTGTTGACCTTTTCAGCCCAAACCCAAGGGCAACGGACCACAAAGACTACAGTCTCAGGGTATGCACAGATCTAAACAATGGAGTGCTCCCTCCTCAAAAACTGGGAGTGGTAATCCACCCCCTATGGAAAAAGTTCACAATGACTTGTCCTTAATTCTTCCCAGCCATGCCCAAGTACTTGCACCCCTAGGAGGAAAACTCGCCCTGCATGCAAAAAATTGGGAGTATATTACCCAGGACCGATGGGTCTTAAACATTGTATCCCAGGGATATAGATTCTTTTTCCACTCTTTGCCAACCCCAAGCGGATTGCCAGACCTTCCTCCAAACCAGTGGACAGAGGCCCAAAAGCAAGTCCTTTCTCTTTTCAGTATCAGGGCTATTCATCCTGTGCCAACAGAGCAAAGGGGACAGGGTTTCTACTCCAGACTGTTCCTGGTGCCCAGGAAAGAGAACTCTTGGCGCCTTATTCTGGATCTGTCAACCCTGAACACTTTCCTGGTGGTACCAAAATTCAAAATGCTTTCACTCCAGCAGCTCCTTCCTCTGCTAGCCAAGGACTCCTGGATGGTCACCCTAGAGTTGAAAGAAGCTTATCTGCACATCCCCATAAGGGAATCTTGCAGGAAATATCCACGTTTCAGGGCAGGCTCTATTTCACTATCAGTTCTCTGCACATCCTTTTGGCTTATCTACTGCGCCCAGGGTATTCACAAAGTGCCTGGCTCCAGCCATTGCTTACTGCAGGCAGAGAAATATTCAAATTTACCCATACTTGGATGATTGTCTGATTCAGGCGGACAGTCAGCAAATGCTATTTCAGCAACTGACGTTTGTTAAGAGACTCATAACTTCTCTGGGATACACCGTCAACGAAAAGAAATCACATCTGGTACCCAGCCAAAAAATTGTATTCCTGGGAGCAAGCTTGAACACAACTTCCCAGATGGCAGTCCTCACTCCAGAAAAGCAGGTTTATTTGACAACTTATTTCAAACTACTGGCCACCCAAACCCAGCTATCTGAAAGAAAAATACTGCAAGCCCTAGGGTTCATGGCCTCATGTATTCTACTGATTCCATATGCAAGACTGCATATGAGGAAAAGTACAGTTGTGTACCTACCATAAATGTAGATGTTGGGGTGTATTCACTGTTGCAGTCATTACACTTGGGTTATCCTGCTGGCAGGCTACCCGCAGTCGGCCTGAATTCCAAAGTCCTGGTCCAGTGTCAGTTGCTTTCGCCTCTTCCCTGATGTTAGTGCGCGAGGGGTATATAAGATGCAGCCGACGCCATTTTCTTAAATTTTTCTTGCCCCAGATGTCAGGTGCCCTCAGAAGGGTAGGCTAAAAATGATGCTTATAAAAAAGCATGCACTAACATAAAAATTACCTTCATCTACAAGCAAATACACCACATAGGTTGTATAGAATAGAGAAGTACAGATAAGTCCCAGCAAAGAAAGGGGGATGGTGGGTGGGTAACCTGGACTGCAACAGTGAAAACACTCGAACATCTACATTTATGGTCGGTACACAACTGTACTCTGTTCATCGTGTTTCACTGTTGCAGTCATTACTCTTGGGTTGATTCCCAAAGCTGAGGTTGGGTGGCTGGGTCTAAATAGAATTAGGAGTGGCTATGAGGCCCTGCAGAACTGCAGTGGCAAAGCCTGCTCTGGATTTAGAGTAAAGAGGTAAGTGGTAGTGCTTTGTAAACATGTGCACTGAAGTCCAAGTTGCAGCCTCCAAAATATCCTTGGTTGGTACTCCTCTGAGGAAGGCTGCTGAAGTGGCTGCTGCTCTGGTTAATTGTGGCCTAATGCCCTTAGGCACTGGTTTGCCATATTGTGAATAGCAGAAACGAATGCAGTGGCCTACCCATTTTGAAATAGTCTGCTTTGAGATAGCTTTTCCTTGTGATCCTGCAGCATATGCCACTAGAAGTTGCTCAGTCTTTCTGAAAGCTTTAGTTTTGTCCAAGTAGAAGTGTAGCTTTCTATATCCAAAGAATGCAGAAGTCTCTCCCCTTTATTCTGTGGGTTTGGATAAAAAGTGGGCAAATGAATGGTTTGATTAAGAGCCACACTGGACACTACCTTAGGCATAAATGTTGGGTTCGTCCTTAGAGAAACCCTGTCCGGATGAAAAATAATAAAAGGTTCCACAGTCAGTAATGCTTGTAACTCTGAGACTCTTCTTGCTGAAGTAATTGCTTGGAGCAGAGCTGTTTTCTATGATAAGAATTTTATCTCGGCTGTGTTGGCTGGCTCAAAAGGAGGCAGAGTGAGTTTTTCCAAAACGAAATTAAGGTCCCATGTAGATATCGGTTGTCTCCTTGGAGGTCTTATGTTTTTGGCCCCTCTGAGGTACTGCCTTAGCAGTGGATGTGAAAAAATAGGCGGTTCCGTATTGTAATGAGCTGAAATGGCAGAGGCATGGATCTTAATTGATGAGAAGGATAGGCCTTTGTCCAGCATCTCAGTTAGGTATTGTAGAATCTGAGGACTATTTGGAACAAGCATGTCAAATCCTTGTGCCTGGTTCCAAGCACAGAATCTTTTCCATTTTTCTGCATAAGATTTTCTGGTGCTGGGCCTCCTGGCCTCCAAAGTAACATCCATAACTCCTTTAGAAAGAGGTGTGCTTTGAGTGTTTATATTATCCGTCATGCAGCCAGATTTAATTCTGAGTTGGCTGTGCAGGATCTGATTGTTTTGTTGGGTCAGTAGATGAAGAATTTGAGGTGAGGTCCAGGCTGGGCCTTGAGACAAGCTCTTCAGGATTGGATACCAGTGCTGGCGTGGCCAGTCTGGAGCAATCAGTATCATTTTTGGCTTCTCTTATCTGACCTTTAGGAGTACCTTGGGGAGGAGAGGCAGAGGAGGAAAGGCATATACTGTAAGGGTTTTCCAGCTGAATGATAGAGCATCCACCTTCCATGCTTGTTTGTGATAAGTCCTTGTGCAAAATCTCTGTAGTTGGTAGTTGTGTGGGGAGGCAAATAGATCTATGTCTGGCCATCTCCATTTCCTTGTTATCATGCTGAAGACTTGTGGATCTAGATGTTCATCGTGTTTCACTGTTGCAGTCATCAATGTAGGGTTCTTCCTGCCGGCAGGCAGTCCTCGGACGACCAGAATCCCAAAGTCTGGGACCGGCGTTGGCTGTTCATTTATGCTCCCTGACGTCAGAGCGCTAGGAGTACAAAGCTGCCAGCCGACGCCATGTTCTCCAGTCTTTCTTGCCTTGCGGTGAAAGCAGTTCGCAAGTGCCGGTCGGCTAACTCCTGATATTTTTTCGTGCTTCATTCCGAAGACTTACTTCTTCTCAAAGCTAAGTACCCCGTTTGGGAAACTTTTTTCTTGCTCCAGTCTGATGTCAGAAAAAGTTAATAATTGCATTTCTTGTGTGAAGCAAATACCTCATAAGGATTTCCATTCTTACTGTATTCCTTGTTTAGGCCCTGAACACGATGTAGCTAGTTGTCGGTTTTGTGCTAGATTTAACCAATGTACGATTAAGTGCAGGTACGATTTTGCTTTTCACTACTTTGGCAGGCGATTTAATTATAAAATGTCGTCGGACACGCTTCCGACTACCGGAGTTCACAAACGACACAAGGATAAGGACAGGCCTCCGAGGTCCAAATCAGACGACATTTTACAAGCAGAGCCAGCTACAGGTTCGGCCATCGTCAGTGAGGTGCTTTCGCAGCCCCTGTCATCGGCCATTTCAGAACCGATTGCCGAAACGGACTCCCACGAGGAGCCAACCAGGCCTTTGAGCACTCCAGCTGCTAGACCTTCGGACAATGCTCCCTCGGATGGGACCGGAGCCGCTGTGCAGGTACCGGCTTCCGAGGGGGTTTTCAGGCCTACACAGCTTCTGATAAAGGCAAAGCCAAAGACAAAGGCAAAGACTCCTTCTAAATCTAAGACACCAGCCCAGGCCTCTTCTGATCCGGGACCCAAATCTCAGAAACAGCTACTTAAAATGGCGGAGGACTTGCTAACCATGATTAGGGGTTCACATCCCCCTCCAGACAAAAGGCCAAGGCAAGAATTGGATTATGAATCTTCTGATCAGGCATCTATTTCTTCAGTGTCTTCCTCTGAACAGGAATATACTTTCCCTCCTTATGAGGATTCTGATGCTGAGGAATCCATTCCATCAGCTTCTCCCCCTGAGGATTTTTCTTTTGGGGAAACTTTGCATGACATGAGGGAACATTTTCACTGGGAAGGACAGGAGTACTCAGAATCTAAGAGAAGGCTTAGGGATTTCCTTCTTCTTCCCCAACATAGACCCCTGGCTATTCCTCCTATTTTGGATATTGTGGATGATGCCTTTTCTGAGGTTAATTTAACTCCTGACTCCTTTCCTCCAGCCCCTGCTAAGCCCGACCGATATTACAGGGTCCCTGACTCCCACCAGTTCCTTTACAAAAATCCTACTGCTGATCCAGAAACCATTTCTCAGGGTCCTAAGGGGGTTAAGGCCACTTCTGCTAAAACCCTATTCCGACAGATAAGGATTCCAGAGCTTTGGAGAGATGGGGCAAAAAAGTGTACACTTCTGCTACTTTATCTGTTAGGGCTTTAAATTGTCAATTTCATATGCTAAAATATCAGCAATTTCTACTGTCTGTTATGAAACAAAAACTGGATACCATTACTGCATGTGCAGATAATAAGGAATTACACGATTTGATGCATGCCACTGAACAAGTGGGGAAGCCTGGTTTACACTGTGGTTTTGATGCATTGGAGGGTTCTTGCAGGGCGGCTGCTTCTGGCACAGTCATTAGAAGGCATGCTTGGTTAAAGGAACAAAACTTACCTGATCAAGTGAAAGCAAAGTTACTGGATGCTCCTGTTCAGCATAATGTTTTGCTTGGGTCTAAGGCTGAAGAGGAGGTGATAAAGAAAATGGAGGATAAGGCAAAAGCCATGCAAACGGTTAAGGATTTCTTACAAGTTCAGCCCCCAAGATTTAGCAGAAATTGGCCAACTAAAAATTGGTCCTTTCCCAGCTCGGACAGTCGTCAGAGGGGTAGATATAGGCACTCCAGAGGGAGGGCCCAAGCACAGACCTCTTACAAACCTAGACAGTGGAGTGCTTCCACCCCCAGGGGTGGAGAGGACAGACCTCAATCTTATAGAAAACAGGCTCAATGACTCCCCCTGCATGGCTCCAGGAACTTCTCCTGGAAGCCCCTCTAGGAGGAAAACTCTCTCTTTTTCAACAAAATTGGACTTACATAACCCAAGACAAGTGGGTTCTGGATGTAGTTTCAAGAGGTTACAAATTCCACTTTCATACCTTGCCAAGGCCAAACGGATGGCCAGACCTACCAAAACACCAATGGGCAGAGGCATTAAACCAGGTGGGATCCCTCATGGCTATGAGGGCCATAGAACTGGTTCCACAATCAGAGACGGGGCAAGGCTTCTACTCCAGGCTCTTCCTAGTTCCCAGAAAGCAAAATTCATGGAGACCTATCCTGGATCTCTCAGTCTTAAACACTTTCCTGGAGATACCAAAGTTCAAGATGTTTACTCTGCAACAGCTCCTGCCAATGTTGAGCAAAAATGCATGGATGGTGACATTGGATTTAATGGAGGCTTACCTACATATCTCTATCAGACAGGAGTGCAGAAAATACCTCAGGTTCAAGGCCGGCTCGAAACATTACCAATTCTCTGCGCTGCCCTTTGGCTTGTCTACTGCGCCCAGGGTCTTCACCAAGTGCCTGGCACCAGTAGTAGCTTATTGCAGACTCAAGGGAATTCAAATTTACCCTTATCTGGACGACTGCCTTATTCAAGTGGACAGCAAGGATGTCTTACTCCAGCACCTGGAATTTGTTCAAAATCTACTCAAGTACCTGGGATTCACTGTGAACATAAAGTCAAATTTGACACCCACACAACAAATAACCTTTCTGGGTGCTCTTCTAAACACAACAACCCAGATGGCATTCCTGACATCCGAAAAACAACAGCAGCTGGCTTCAACTTTCAAAACCTTGGCGTCAATAACTCGGCTAACTGCAAGGAAATTCCTGCAGGCTTTGGGTTACATGGCCTCCTGCATCCTTCTCATACCAAATGCAAGACTACATATGAGAAAAATACAATGGTACCTAAAAATGTATGGTCCCAGCATTGCCACAGTCTAGACACAGATTGCTGTCTTGCCTTGCCTACAAAAGGAATTCCATTGGTGGACCATGGCATGTCTTCACAACAAAGGGAAAGCCTTCAGTCTGCCTCCAGCCAGCCAAGTGTTAACCACGGATGCCTCGGATTACGCATGGGGAGCCCACTTGCAGGGAAAAGGTCTGCAAGGTTTTTGGACAGAGGATCTGAAGCACCTACATATCAATTTAAAAGAGATGTTAGCTGTACAGAATGCCCTCTTGGGTTTCAGGGATCTCCTACAACCAGGGCAACTACTGATAAGGACAGACAAGACCACAGTTATGTGGTACATAAACAAGCAAGGGGGTTCACACTCCTACCCCCTTTGCAGACTAGCCATGACTCTATGGAACACAGCTCTCGCTTGCAAAGTGGATCTACAAGCTCAGTTCCTGCCAGGAAAACAAAATATTCTGGCAGACAGCCTGAGCAGGAACCTGTCAGACCCACACGAGTGGATGCTAGACACCCAAATATTCAAGATGATTACAGAAGCCTGGGGCTGCCCGGACATAGATCTTTTTGCATCCCCCCTCAACCACCAGTTACAGATTTTTTGCACAAGAACATTTCAGAAGCTAGCATGGAAAGTGGATGCACTATTATTCAGTTGGAGAAACCTCTCTGGGTATGCCTTTCCGCCACTACCTCTTCTTCCACGGGTGTTACTAAAGGTCAAGCAGGACAAGCCCAAAATGATGATTTTACTGGCCCCAAATTGGCCTCGTCAATTTTGGTACTCAACACTGATGAATCTATCCCAGGAGCCTCTTGGATTTTACCTCAGATTCCAAATCTTTTGTCCCAAAACCAGGGCCAGGTTCTGCACTCTCATGTCAAAACTTTCAGCCTAGCAGCCTGGCGAATTCAGGGTCTGTGATTAATCCTTTCCTTCCCAAATAGGTCATGGATGTCATCTTAGAAGCCAGACGGCCTAGCACTAGAAAATCTTATGCAGGTAAATGGAAGAGATTTTGCACCTGGATGCATGCTCAGAATTCGGATCCTCTCATTCCTAATATCCCACTGATTTTACTTTACCTGACAGACATGCTACATAAGGGTTTATCCTTCTCCTCCATATAAATACATGCCTTAGCTATCTCTGCACATTACAATACAGATCCTCCAATCTTTTCGCATCCACTTCTGAAACAATATCTCAGAGGAGCAAAGAATTTAAGGCCCCCTAGGGCAACACCCATTCCTGCCTGGGACCTCAACTATGTTCTGGAAAAACTCACTCTGCCTCCTTTTGAGCCTGCTGCCACATCTGATATTAAGTATTTATCATGGAAAACGGCTGTCCTACTGGCTTTGACTTCAGCCAGGAGAGTCTCGGAGTTACAAGCACTCATGGCTGTGGAACCTTATATTATTTTTCACCAAGATAGGGTGTCTTTAAGGACCAATCCTACTTTCATGCCTAAGTGGTTTCCAAAGTGGCTTTAAATCAAACTATTCACCTGCCAACTTTTTTCAATAATCCACAAAATAAGGGGGAAAGGATCTTGCATTCCTTGGATGTACACAGACAACTTCGTTTTTACCTGGACAGAACCAAGGATATCAGGAAAACAGAGCAACTGTTTGTTTCTTATGCAACAAATTCCCAAGGCAAAGCTATTTCAAAACAGACCATTTCTAAATGGATTGCTCATGGAATCAGATTTTGTTACTCTCATTATGGAAAGCAAATCCCAGGAAAAATTAGGACTCACTCTACCAGAGCTGCTTCTACTTCAGCTGCCTTTCTCAGATGAGTACCTACCAAGGATATTTTGGAAGCTGCAACTTGGAGTTCAGTGCATACTTTCTCTAAGCACTATAATCTCCCTCTTTACTCTAAGTCTAGGGCAGGCTTTGCTTCTGCAGTCTTGCAGGGCCTTCTAGCCGCCCCTTCTACTCTATAACCACCACCCTTTACCTCAGCTTTGTGATTCAACCCTACAGTGATGACTGGAACAGTGAAACACGATGAACATAGTACAGTTGTGTACACTTACCATAAATGTAGATGTTCGAGTGTCTTCACTGTTGCAGTCTGACCTCCTCCTGTCCCCTCTTATACTTTCATTACTGTGGTTTCCTACTTCACCCTTCTTCTGAGGTGTATTTGCTACAGGGTATGGGGTTTGTTGTATGTTACATTTTTGTTTTACTATTCGCCTTCACTTTTGGGCACCTGACATCTGGGGCAAGAAAAACTGGAGAACATGGTGTCGGCCGGCAGCTTTGTACTCCTAGCGCTCTGACGTCAGGGAGCATGACTGAACAGCCGACGCCGGACCCAGACTTTGGGATTCTGGCCGACCGAGGACTGCCTGCCGGCAGGAAGAACCCTACAGTGATGACTGCAACAGTGAAGACACTCGAACATCTACATTTGTAGTAAGTGTACACAACTGTACTTTTCCACTCGTGAGGGTCCATTAGGTTTCTGCTTAGTTCGTCTGCCAGAGTATTTGTCTTTCCTGGCAGGAATTGTGCTTGCAGGTGCACTTGATAAGTCAATGCTGTGTTCCACAAAGTCATGACTTGTCTGCAGAGGGGGTAGGAATGTGTGCCCCCTTGCTTGTTTATGTACCACATGACTGTAGTATTGTCCGTCTTTATCAACAGTTGTCCTGGATGGATGGAGTAGGTCCGTGAAGGCTGTCAGGGCATTCTGTACGGCTAACATCTCTTTTTGATTGATATGAAGATGCATTTGGCTTGTGGGCCACGTGCCCTGAATACATTTTCCTGTCATGTGGGCCCCCCATGCATAATCCGAAGCATCTGTTGTTAGTGTCTGCCTGGCTGTGGGTAAAGTGAATGGCTGTCCCTTGTTGTGGTGACAGGCCAGTGCCCACCATCGAAACTCCTGTTGCAGGCAGGGAATGAGGGTACTTAATGTTTCCAGGCTGTGGCAATGTTGAGTCCAAACACTTTTTAGGTACCACTGTAGCTTCCTCATATGCAGTCTTGCATATGGAATTAGCAGAATGCAAGATGCCATGAAGCCCAAAGCCTGCAGAATTTTTCTTGCAGGTAACTGGGTCTTTGGTGCCATCTTTTCGAAGTAAGAAGTCAGTTGCCTAAGCCATCTGGGCAGTTGTGTTTAAGCTTGCATCCAGGAATATTGCATCTTGAGAGGGTACTAGTTTTGATTTCTTTTTGTTTACTGTGTACCCTAGGCAAATTAGTAATCTTTTTACAAACGCCAGATGCTTCAGTAGAATGTCTTTTCTCTCTGCTTGAATAAGGCAGTCGTCCAAGTAGGGATATATTTGATTTCCTCTTTGTCTGAAAAATGCAATTACTGGTGCCAGGCATTTTGTGAAGACCCTGGGCGCAGTAGATAAGCCAAAGGGCAGTGCAGAGAATTGGTAGTGCATTGAGCCAGGTATGAATCTGAGGTATCTTCTGCACGTTTGTCTGATTGGGACATGCAGGTATGCCTCTTTGAGGTCCAGAGTTACTAGCCAAGCCTTCTTGCCCAGCATGGGCAGAAGCTGCTGTAGTGTCAACATCTTGAATTTTAGAACGTCCAGAAAAGTGTTTAGAATAGACAGGTCCAGTATTGGTCTCCAAGCTTTGTCCTTTCTGGGTACCAAGAAAAGTCTTGAGTAAAATCCTTGTCCCAGCTCTTGTTGTGGTACTGGCTGAATAGCCCTCATGTCCAAGAGAGATGAGATTTGCTTTTGTGCCTCTGCCCATTGATTGTGTGGCAGGTCTGGCGTACCTTTTGTGTTTGGAAGAGAATGAAAGTGGAACCTGTAGCCCTGAGAAACTGTATTCAAGACCCCATTGTCCTGGGTGATCACGTGCCAATTTTGTGAAAAAAGTGCTAGCTTTCCCCATAAGGGTGCTGCCAAAAGATAAGTGCTCGGCCTTGGCAGTGGAAAGTCATTGGGACTGTTTCCTGTATGGCTGTGACTTGTCTTCTCCGCTTTTGGAGGTAGGAGCACCCCATTGTTTAGGCCTCTATGAGCCTTGGGGCTGAGATCTGCCTCTAGGGCGTCTGTATCTGACTCTTTTTGGGCTGTCTGCAACAGGAAAGGACCAATTCTTAGAAGGCCAGTTCCTGCTAAATCTAGGTGTCTGAACCTGTAAAAAATCCTTTACTGTCTGCATAGATTTTGCTTCATCCTCCATTGTCTTTAACACCTCTTCTGCCTTAACACCAAACAAAGTATCATGTTGTAATGGAGCATCCAGTAATTTTGCTTTAACATGATCAGGCAGATTCTGTTCCTTTAACCAAGCATGCCTTCGAATGACAGAGCCTGTAACTGCGGCCCTGCAAGAGGCCTCCAGTGAATCAAAACCACATTGCAAAGTATGCTTTCCCACTTGTTCAGCTGCATGCAATTGTTAACTTTTTCTGACGGTCTGGAGCAAGAAAAAAGTTTCCCCAACGGGGTACTTAGCTTTATTGAAGACTTCGGATCTGAAATTCGATTTCGAAAATCTCAGGAGTCGGCCGACCGGCACTTGCAAACTGCTTTTGCCTTGGGCACCGTGCGGCAAGAAAGACTGAAGAAAATGGCGTCGGCTGCATCTTATAAACCCCTGGCACACTGACGTCAGGGAAGAGGCGACAGCATCCGAAGCCGGACCAGGACTTTGGAATTCAGGCCGACTGCAGGTAGCGTGCCAGCAGGATAACCCAAGTGTAATCCACAAACACTCCTTTTCCTCAGTGGTTATTTGCGTCAGAGTTGTATCGTAACCCAAGTGTAATGACTGCAACAGTGAAACACGATGAACATCTTCAGTGGTACTTAAAAAGTCTCTGGTGTCAACATTCCCAGGACCTGGAAACAGTGATTCCTATCATTACTTGCCTAAGGACAGAGTTCCTTTGGTGGGCAGAGGCTTGCAACCACAACAAGCGACTACCTTTCTCACAACTCCCCACCATGCAAACTCTGACAACAGACGCATCAGACTATGCATGGGGGGCTCACATGGTAGGCAAATGCATTCAAGGCAAATGGAGCCCAGGACAAATTTACCTGCATATCAACCAAAAATAAATGTTAGCTGTACAGAATGCATTGACAGCCTTCAAATACCTTATCCTGCCAGGACAACTCCTGACGAAGACAGACAACATTACAGTTGTGTGGTACATAAACAAGCAGGAGGGAACTCACTCCTACCCACTCTGCAGGTTAGCCATGGCTCTGTGGAACACAGCCTTAAGCAACCAAGTGCACCTGCAAGCTCAATTCCTGCCAGGCAAACAAAATTCACTGGCAGATGACTTAAGCAGAAATCTAATGGACCCACACGAGTGGAAACTGGAACCAAACTCATTCAAACTTCTAATACACAAGTGGGGGACACCAGAGGTGGACCTCTTTGCCTCCCCCCACAAAACCATCAACTAAACAAATTTTGCACCAGAATTCCACACAGCCAAGATTGGAAAGTGGATGCCCTATCCTTCACATGGGAAACCTCTCAATCTATGTCTTTTCCCCTCTGCCCCTCCTTCCAAAAGTACTCCTCAAGATCAAACAGGACAGCCCAAGGACAATCCTTATTTCACCAGACTGGCCACGCCAACACTGGTACCCACTCATATGCAGTCTGCCAGCAGTGCCACCCTGGCACCTACATCAGACCCCTCTCTGCTGTCCCAGCAGGAGGGACAGATTTTGCATCCTCAGCTGCAAACTCTGGACCTGGCAGCCTGGCTAATTCCCTGAATGCATCACCAGCAACCCTCAGCAAACTGGTGCTGGATGTTATCCTTGAGGCCAGGAGGCCCAGTACTAGGAAATCCTATTCAGAAAAGTGGAATAGATACTGGTCTTGGAGCCAGTATCAAGGGAAGGACACAGCCATGCCCTCCTTGCCTCAAATCCTAGATTACGTAGCAGAGCTGCTCCACAAAGGCCTATCCCTTTTCATGAATTAAGATTCATGCCTCTGCCATCTCAGCTCATTACAATACTGAGCCCACCCTCTTCTCTCACCCTCTGATCAAACAGTTCTTGAGAGGAGCTGACAATTTTAAGACCCCCTAAGAGGTCCCACTCCTGCCTGTGACCTTAACTTTGTACTAGAGAAGCTCACGCTTCTCCCTTTTGAGCCTGCTGCTGCAGCAGAGTTAAGATTTCTCTCTTGGAAAACAACCTTACTGCTAGCCATCACATCAGTAAGAAGAATGTCTGAGTTACAGGCCCTTATGGCTGTGGAACCCTTCATTATCTTCTATTCAGACACGGTTTCCCTCAGGACTAACCCATCTTTTATGCCCAAGGTGGTATCCATTGTGGCTTTAAACCAATCCACCCATTTGCCAACCTTTTTTCCTAATCCTCAGAATAAAGGGGAAAGATCCTGCACTACTTGGACGTGCACAGACAGCTCAGGTGTACCTTAACAGGACTAAACCTTTCAGAAAATCTGACCACCTGCTAGTCAGCTTTGCTACAGGGGCAGAGGGCAAGGCCATTTCAAAACAAACCATTTCTAAATGGATAGCACACTGCATCCATTTCTGCTACAAACACCATGGAAAACCTACCCCACAGGGGATCAGGCCTCATTCCACCAGGGCTACCTCAACCTCTACTTTTTTTCTCAGGGGAGTCCCTACCAGGGACATCCTGGAAGCTGCAACCTGGAGTTCTGTACTCACCTTCACCAAGCATTACCACTTACCTATCTTTTCTAAATCCAGAGCTGGATTTGCCACAGCAGTCTTACAAATCCTGCTAGCCAGCCGTACTACTTCTTGACTACCTCCACCCTTCCTCAGCTTTGAGAATCAACCCAAGTGTGATGACTGCAACAGTGAAACACGAAGGACATAGTACAGTTGTGTACACTTACCTTAAATATGGATGTTCGAGTGTATTCACTGTTGCAGTCCTGGATGTTCATCGTGTTTCACTGTTGCAGTCATTACAATTGGGTTATACTGCTGGCAGGCTACCCGCAGTCAGCCCGAGTTCCAAAAGGGGGCCCCC
>NC_056751.1:40004199-40023475 GCF_019279795.1 Protopterus annectens | reverse complement strand
TCATCCTTTGTAGAGAGGGATGACTATAGCAGTACACCATTTTGTAGGCACAAAGCCTGAGTTGAGGCTGTGATTGAACAGGGCACACAGGTGAGGTGCCAGCTCACTCTGTAGTCCATGTAGAACAAAGTCAGGGACATTGTTAGATCCCATAGAAGCTGTATTTTTGGCCTTGGCCAGTGCTGTTTTAACCTGTGCAGCAGTAATACTGGGTGCTAGCAATCTACTTTTATTATGATTGGTCCTTTGGGGGGGGGTAAAGTTGACACTGAATCTGTTGGCCAGTATATTGGCAATATCTGTTGGCTTGGAAAAAATTAGGAGATACCATTGCGCAGTACCTCAGAGCAAATCTGGGTATTGACGTGGAGATTCTTTACATAACTATAGAAGGCCTTGTGGTTGTCTTTACTATCTGCTGCAATTCTATTTTCATAGCTAGCTTTAGAGGATTTGATGAGGGATCTCAACTTTTTGTTGAGGCTGATAAGGGAGTTTTTCTAGTCTTGGGACTTCACTTTATTCCACATCAGTTTCCTCCTTCTATTTGTGAACTTTGTTTATTGCAGGGGACCACCAGATTGGCTTCCTTTTTTTGGGAGGAGAGTGTCCTGTTGTATTGGGTATGGCGAGATCCATGCATTTGTGTACGTGTTCGTACCGTGCATTGGTGTATGATTCAACGGTCATGCAACCATTCTCCATTTGCATTGGTGCTGTGAAGTTATCCACCTCTGTTTTTAGTAGCCCAAAGTTAGCTTTGGGGAAGTTTTTCATGATGGTTACCTTTGCGGGGGTGAGGGGTTGGGAGGGATGTGGATTTCCAAGGTGATTAGTTTGTGGTCGGATCTAACCAGGGAGGAATTGACTATTGGTGTAGAGCAATGGTCACCCATGTTAGTAATGACTAGGTCAAGGATGTTACTACCTCTAGTGGGGGTAAGAACAAGCTGGTCCCGGGCATTGGAATTAATGAATTCTAGGAAACGTTGGGCAAGTTTATTGGTACATGAATAGTTTTTCCAGTTAATGGAGGGGTAGTTGAAGTCACCCAGTATGAGAGTGTTAGGTTGGAACCTAATATTCTCCAGGGTGCTTAGGAATGTGGAGTATGAGTCTTGGGACATGGTTGGGGACCTATAACAGGCTATGACCTGAATCACTGTCTTACCTAATGTTAGCTGCACCTGAAGTATCTCTGATGTGTTACGTTGGGCTACCAGTCTGGAGGTGTGTGCATCCTTGTTAGAAAAATGTGTATTTGAATACATGAGAAATGCTAGTTTAAAAGCAAAGTAGTATATAATGCATTTTATTCTATTAATCATATAGTAGTAAAATTAATTCATGTCTAAATGTGAAGTAGTTTTGAAACTGCAGTGTGGCTTGAAGCAAAAGCTGATCCCTGACCCTGACAGAATGCTAGCTTAGCAAGTTTTAATGTTTATGCTTTTCACAAGTGATTATCTGCTGGGTCAGGAAATTAAATGTGTGAAATAATGAAATCTTCTGCTCTTTCCTGGCGAAATGAGATGGCCTTGTATATGTGTTACTTAGATATCATGCAGCTGTGTGAGAAAGTGTAACAGAACAAAGACATGCATTAAAAGACTAAAGCTGCTATTGTATTCGAACTGATATGAAACCTTGAATAAATAACTTTACAGAAAGACATTATGACTGACCAGCTGGATAGCAAGGCCGTATTGTATCTAAAGGAAAAGTTTTTTTAAATGTACAGCATCAGCGAACTTAATGAATGAAGAATTGTAAGCTAAAGTGATGTAGATGCCCTGTGACATATCATGTCAGTAAGGTGGGCATAGCTTGAATGTTAAACCTATATAAAATTGTGTCCTTCCTGTTTCATGTCAGACAAAATTCTGTACTTGTACGTTTTTTGCCTCCTGGTGTATACTAGTAAACTTTTGAATCTGAACCTCCTGTGTATTGAATTCTTAATTTTATTTAACAGTTTGGTCCTTTCAAGATGGAATTCCCTTGGTAAGCTGCAGATCAGAGCGTATCGGTGGTCAAATACTGCGCAGGAGAAGTTACCGAAATGGTTCTTCTTGAGTGAAAAGACCCCCGACCGAATTGTCGTGTGTAAAGAGGCTGGCCACTTTCTGATCTGTGGCCGAAGAGCGGAATTTGAACGATTTTCAATACCAGAGGCTCAGGTAGGAAGAATTTGCCTTTTTTCTGTTTTAGATCAGGGACTAGGTTACAGTATATTGTTGTCAAGATTTGTTTTGCAGATCAGGGACAAAAGGAAGTACTGTATATTTGGTCATAGATCAGGGTAACAGAATAAGGTAGACAGTTATTCTAGATAAACTGTAAACAGGAACTAAGAGATTGATATCACGTGATAAAAAAGTGTTACGTAAAATTTTCTTTGACATGGGTAATCAGTGCACTAAAACCTCGCGAGATCCACCCTAACCGAAGGCATAAAAGTACATGCAATTACAACGTTCTGATAGCGTTAGGTATTATACGAAATGGGTTAATAAATATGAATTTGATGGTAAACTAGATAAACCTTCACTAGTTAAACTCCTTAAACAGCTTAAATCTGATGCAGGAGGTCAGGCAAAAAAGCAACGCCAACTAGGCATTCCTCAAGCACACAGGTGGATTGAGGAAGCAAATCGTAGAGAACAGAAGCTTAAAAATTCAAAAACATTATTTTTAGACAAAGAGGATAATAACTTGGTAGTAGGTACAGCTCCTCCTCCTCCTCCCTTACCCCCTCCCTTACCCTTTTCAGGATATGAAGCGAGTGGACAGGCTGGTCCACCTCCACCTCCACGTTATCCTGAAGTTTCAGTAAGACCACAACCATTTGTTAGAGATCCTATTGAGACTAGGTCCTGCACACGTAAAACACATAGGGACACAGAATCATACCAAATAGAGAGAAATCTACAGGATGAGAGTGAGGAAGAAATATGCCCACTTATAGAAGTTCCAAATCCTCAGGCAGGACAGGAAGGGCAAGACCCAACACTCTTAGTATATAGACCATGGACACCGGAAGACATCCGGGAGGCTACTGAGGGAATCCCCCATCCGAAAGTTAATTTTACGAAATTTTTAGAAGATTTACAAGGCATGAGGTTAAGTTACCACTTGAATGGGGAAGAAGTAGAAAAAGTAGTAAGACAAATTATAGGTCCAGATTGGCACATGATTTGTGGCACCTGGAATCCTCGTAATGCAGAACTTAGGCCACTCCCACATAGTGACGCAGAGTTAGTCAACAGAGTGAAAGGTCTGACAGACCGAATCTCTGAGAAATGGAAACCTAGAGCAGACTGGACTTGCATTAATCAATGCATACAACAGGAAAATGAGACAATAGATGGATATTATGCTAGATTATTAGAATGTTTTAATAATCATGGCGGTATGTCGGTTCCTGAGAACCAAGCGAATGATTCCCATTATGAACAACAATTAAAAAATGCATTTTTGAAGGGTTGCATTGCACCTATTAGTAGCTTCATTACGAAGCATATGATAGATCATCGAACAGGGAGGCTACAAGCCTTACTCGAATATGCTAGACATGCTGAGAGACATTTTAATAGTAAAAAGAAAAAGAAGGCACAAGTCTTCACTGCTGAAGACGGAGCTGAAGTATTTGTATTACAGTCAGGTAAAAAGGGCAAGAAGAATGCCCAGGGAAACAAACAGTCTGATAAACGATCAGAAGATTTTGAAGAGAGGAAAAAGAGAGGTGAATGCTTCAAATGTGGGAGAAAAGGGCATCTAGCAAGGGATTGTAGGCAAAACAAAAAGGTAATTACAGAAGATAAAGGAGATGAGGACTGACTATATGATAGTGAGGATACGTCAAGTGAAAGTCAGAAATCATCAGGAAAAGGTAAGAAACAAAAAGCAAATGTAAATGTGATAGAAGGAGTAGAGGAAGTGCAAATAAATATGGAGGATGAAGAAAGTGAAATTTTGGACTTTGCATTATTGAGCTTAGAGCTCTACTTAGCGGATACGAAACCGGAAGTTACACTTCTGGTGGAGGGAAGGGAAGTCAGATTCCTGTGTGACTCAGGAGCGTCACGGACTTTGATACACCCCTCCAAGTTCCCAGAACATTCCGAATCACCTGATTATATACTAGTAAAAGCAGCAAATGGACAGCTATACAGGGAACCACTTTCCTATGATATAGCAATAACTGACCCTGTTTCAGGTATGACCCAGAGAAGTAAAATAGTTGTGTCTGCAAAGTGTCCAGTAAACCTATTGGGCAGGGACCTTATGCAGATATTTGGCATAGCAGTAGTTCCAACTGTACAAGGTATGGAGGCACAGAGACAAATGGATACCTTTGTAGTGCGAACGGAGGGTGAAACTTTTTACTGGTACAGCCAGGACCTAGTCACGACTGGTCCAGGGGCAGTAACCGAGGAACTGATGAATGTAGCCATCAGTAAAGCCCCCTCCCTTGACACTGATCGACAGCATTTGTTACACTGTACTCTATACTACTGTACTATACCAGGACCTGATAGAGAGTATGAGCAAGAATTGTTTAGAAATCGTGCAACTAGATTGGTTTTGCGTACTTTGTACTGGGATACTGAAGGGAACAGTGTAGTTAGCTGTTCGTTACCTCAAGAATTTCTTACATTGTATAGATCAAATCAGTTACCACATGTCAGCTTGACAAAGAACAAAAGTGTCAAATGGGCAGATTTAGGAGAAAAAGTAACAAGATGGGAGAAACAGACTGATTTAGAACTATCAGAACAAGGGATACAAAAACAAAAACTGAATTGGTTGACACAGACACATCCAGCTGTACACTTGCAATCTAGCGAGGACAGCTGATTAGCATTTTTATTAGAAGAAGAAGAAAAGACATTATGTGAAATTCCAACAACTCTCTGATCAACAGGCAAGTCAGATGTAGGACTTATTCGAACAGCAGGACCAGTTACAATAACCCCAAAGTCAGCTTTCCGACCACAGAAAAGACAATACCCTTTGAGAAAGGATGCAGAAATAAGAATTAAGCCTATAATAGCAGCATTACTCAAAGAAGGAGTACTGGTAGAATCTCCTGATTCACCATGTAATACACCCCCATTTCCTGTTAAAAAAGCAAACGGGGAATGGCGGATGGTACAAGATTTACAAGCTGTAAACAATGCAGTAATACCTAGAGCACCCACGGTGCCAGATCCACATACTTTGTTAAATGATTTAGAACCGCAACAGAAGTATTTCTCTGTGGTAGAAATTAGCAATGCTTTCTTTTCAATACCTATACATCCTGATAGTCAATATTGGTTTGCATTTACATTTCAGGGTAAAAGGTATACATATACTCGAGTACCACAGGGATATTGTGAGAGCCCAACAATTTTTGCACAAGAAATGGCTAGCAACCTGGCAGGATTTACCCCACCGGGATGTAGTCAAATTCTACTTTATGTAGATGACATCTTGCTAGCAGTGCAGGGAGGATACAATAGCATTACTGAAATTTTTAGCAACACAAGGACACAAAGTAAACAAAAGTAAGTTACAACTTTGGAGAAAACAAGTTAGATACCTAGGATATGTAATATCCAATAAAGGTAGAATACTAGATGAGGAAAGAAAAACAGCGATTTTGCAAGCACCCAAACCAACAACCAAGAAAGAAATTATGTCTTTCTTAGGTACAACTAATTTTTGTCGGAGCTGGATACCAAATTATGCTTTGGAATCTGCTCCACTGACTGATTTGATATATAAGACACCAATGGCAGCACAAGATATTTTACAATGGACAACTGAAGCAGAAACGGCTTTCTGCAGGTTGAAGCAGTTGATAGCTTCTTCATTAGTTTTAGGACTTCCAAATTATCACAAACGGTTCTTTCAGACCATAGATTGTAAGCAAGGATATATGACGTCAGTATTGATGCAACAACATGGGGACAAGCAACGCCCCATAGCCTACTATTCATCACAGTTAGACCCAGTGGCGTGATCTTTGCCTCACTGTGTACAAGCAGTAGTTGCAGCTGCAATGGCAGTACTGGCTTCGGCCTTAGTGGTGTTATTCCACCCTCTCACATTGAGAGTGCCTCATGCAGTTGCAATAATTTTACTGTAAGAGAAAATGGCATACCTTTCTCCTGCTAGACATCTTTCATGTATGACTATACTGCTGAGCCAACCTCATATGACAACTGAACGATGTACGACATTGAATCCATCAACATTACTTCCAACTCCTGCGGAGGGCACACCACACAGCTGTCTGCAGGAAATTGAACAGTTAGCTTTACCTAGACAAGATCTTACAGATATGCCCTTGGATAATGCCGAGGTGACATATTATGTGGAGGGCTCATGCAGAAGGGGTCCTACAGGAAAGAATCTGGTAGGGTATGCAGTAGTTACAGACACTGAAATTTTAGAAGCTCAATCCTTACCACACAACTTATCTGCACAAGCAGCTGAATTGATAGCTTTGATGAGAGCATGTACTTTAGCAAAAAACAAGTGTGTAAACATATATACTGATAGTCAGTATGCTTTTTCTACAGTACATGTATTTGCACAACAATGGAAAAATAGAGGAATTATAACATCCAGTGGAAAACCTATTAATCATCCGCAATTTATTTTGGAGTTATTAGAATCTATTCAGTTACCTACCAAAGTAGCTATTTGTAAATGTGTAGCTCATACAAAACAGCAGGATAAGATTTCGAAAGGCAATGCACGAGCTGATGCAGCTGCAAAGCAAGCAGCCTCAGACTCAGAAACTGTACTTTTAAATGAGGAATTACAACCCTCTGAGATTTTAGATTTAGACATGTTAAAAACAATGCAGATGCTTACTACAAAAGCAGAAAAACAAAACTGGGTAAAACGAGGTGCAAGTCTTGAGAATGGACTGTACATTTCCAAAGAAAGAAAACTGATATTGCCGTCTAATTTATTTAGATATGCAGCTTTGTTGAGCCATGGGCAGTGCCGTGTCTCAACAGGGGGGATGGTACGATTAGTAAATCGAATATTCCAAACATATGGATACATAAACTACACAAAAAAATTTTGTGCAGCTTGTCATACTTGTAACACGCATCATGCACAAGGAGCATTTAAAACCAAGCAAGGAAGTTTTCCTATACCACCATATCCATTCCATACTATTTGTATGGATTTCATAGAATTGAATAAATGTGAAGGGAAAAAGTTTTGTTTAGTTATTGTAGACATGTTTTCTAAATGGGTAGAAGCTTTTCCAACCAAAAACCCAGATGCAGCAACAGTAGCAAAAGCCTTGATAAAAGAAGTAATCCCTAGATTTGGCATTCCGGAGAGGATTTATAGTGACAATGGCACACATTTTGTGAATCAGACGATTCACCAGCTTGGGAGATTTTTTGGTATCTCCTTGAAGAACCATTGTGCTTACCACCCACAGTCAGCTGGACTGGTGGAAAGGTACAATGGTACCCTAAAGAACAAGTTAAGGAAGCTAGTAGAAGAGACCCAAAAGAATTGGATATACTGTCTGCCTTTAGCACTGCTGAGTATGAGAATGGTTCCAAATGCAAAGGGTTTGACTCCCTTTGAAATAATATTTGGGAGAGCATATTATGTGCCTCAGTGGAAAGCTCTCATGCCTGCAGAGCAGAAGACTGACAGTTCATTAGCTAGTTATATGAAAAAACTGTTAACAAATAAATCTGTTTTGCAGTTTAACTCTTTTTCAGATAAGGAACAGACCAGACCGGTAGAAGCAGTCTTGGCTCCTGGGACATACGTCTGGCTGAAAGTGACGAAAAGGAAGAATTGGGTGAGTCCAAAGTGGGAGGGACCATACCAGGTTCTGTTGGCAATGCCTACTGCAGTTAGAGTGGCCGAGAGGACGTCCTGGGTTCATTTAACGCATTGTAAACCGGTAAAGAACTTTCAACTTGATAAAAACTTTGAGACTGATACACAACCAGACTGAGATGGCCAAAAACAAAGCGAATAGAAGTTTAGATCAACCCCAGAGATGTTGCATAATCATTTTGTTGTGTGTACATTTATTAACTGTAATTGTGACAATTTTCCTCTTGCTGTGGTTTATCTTACACACAACCACACAAGTGAAAGTGGGAAGGCGTGATGAAATGTCTATAGACTGGCATCCAAATTTTAACACATACCTGGCCATGAAACGTGTGTATGCAGAGACTATGAACATTTCAAATTGCTGGGTTTGTACAGCTATACCAACAGTATATGGAGGACTGGTAATGTCCTCTGTCCCTTTGGGGATAAATGAGGCTTGGGAGAATTTACTTTTCGACACAGGAACTGTGAGATCACAGGACAAAACAGCTTTATTTTTACCTGTCACACAAAAAGGAGTTGTATGTTTCTACAAAAATGACACTCTCCAGGTGGGCTGGAGCAATTGTAACATAACTATTTCTTACCGATGTTATATTAAGAATAGTAATGGCAATACTTTTTGCAATACTAATTATGACTCGTATTTAAACTCATTGAAAACAACTATGAGTGACATTCAAAAAAATCCAGTTTTGTTTAAACAATTGTCAGTTATAGATCAGAAAATATTTCATGCAGGGCTAATGCGTATTAGTACTAAAGTAGAAAACTGTTATTTTATTTGTGGGAAAAAGGCATATAAATGGTTACCTGAGAATTAGTCCGGCAGTTGTTTTTTGGGTTACTTGGTTCCGGCAATAAGACATACTGCAGAATTACCTTTGGGTAAGATACGAAATGTAAGAGAAACAGCTCGAAAATCTGAAGGTCCAGTTAAGAAACCTGTGAATCCAGTTGGGAAGATCGAAGCTGGTTGGAAAGACCATAATTCAGTAAAAGACAGAAGTGAATTGACTCATATGGACTTGATTGACAGTGTTATATCCTGGGCAGGAATACTCCCAGCTTATGGAGCAATCAGATTGATCTGGGAGCTGAGGAAGTTGTCGAAACTTCTCGAAGTAATGAGTAATGCAACTTTTTCTGCCCTAGAATTGGTGACTGATGAACTGAATGCAATGAGAACTGTTGTGCTACAAAACTGGATGGATCTTGACTTCACCCTAGCAGCGAGAGGTGGTACATGCACGCTTATCAAAGAAGAATGCTGTGCTTTTATTCCTGACAATTGTCACGAGATAAATAACCACCTAGAGGTAATTCAGCAAGTATCAGCCATGACTGAACCAGGCCCAAACCCACTGATGGACTTTTTCCAGAATCTATTTGGGGGGTGGGGTTCCATCCTAATGAATATTCTGATTGCCATTTGTGTGGGTATACTCCTAATAGGGGCATGTGTTTGCTGTGGAATTCCCTGCATGAAAAGATTAATCAAAGATTTTGTTGATGTATCTGTTACTGAAACTTTCTACCAAGATATTGAAATTGAAAGATTGATTTCAGATGACGCTTTTCTGAAGTATAGATTAAATGACTCACCTAGCTGAAAATCCTGAGCTGAAAAGGCTAGGAGATGAAATGACACTATGCATACTTCAAAATAGAATAAAAGTATTAATGGAGGAAAATGTTAGAAAAATGTGTATTTGAATACATGAGAAATGCTAGTTTAAAAGCAAAGTAGTATATAATGCATTTTATTCTATTAATCATATAGTAGTAAAATTAATTCATGTCTAAATGTGAAGTAGTTTTGAAACTGCAGTGTAGCTTGAAGCAAAAGCTGATCCCTGACCCTGACAGAATGCTAGCTTAGCAAGTTTTAATGTTTATGCTTTTCACAAGTGATTATCTGCTGGGTCAGGAAATTAAATGTGTGAAATAATGAAATCTTCTGCTCTTTCCTGGCGGAATGAGATGGCCTTGTATATGTGTTACTTAGATATCATGCAGCTGTGTGAGAAAGTGTAACAGAACAAAGACATGCATTAAAAGACTGAAGCTGCTATTGTATTCGAACTGATATGAAACCTTGAATAAATAACTTTACAGAAAGAATGACTGACCAGCTGGATAGCAAGGCCGTATTGTATCTAAAGGAAAAGTTTTTTTAAATGTACAGCATCAGCAAATTTAATGAATGAAGAATTGTAAGCTAAAGTGATGTAGATGCCCTGTGACATATCACGTCAGTAAGGTGGGCATAGCTTGAATGTTAAATCTATATAAAATTGTGTGCTTCCTGTTTCATGTCAGACAAAATTCTGTACTTGTACGTTTTTTGCCTCCTGGTGTACACTAGTAAACTTTTGAATCTGAACCTCCTGTGTATTGAATTCTTAATTTTATTTAACAATCCTTTATGAATATGGAAACTTTACCACCTTTGGAGCTTCGGTCCAAGTTCTATAATATGATATCTGTCTATAAACGTGCATTCTAGTGAAATGGGAAGGAACGTATAGATGTAAAGGCCTCCAAACTTCTAGGATTCCCTCAACTATAACCTCAGCTCCCAAATGGAGTATATTTGCCTGAAAGTGTTTCCATTAGCTTTTTTCTTACTCCAGATGTTTTACCTAATTGGCACCCAACAACGGGCCCTTTATGTTGGCATTTAAAGACTGATATGTACATTCTTAATTTGGAACATATAGTATAATATGGAGATATCCTTTTTTACAAAAATTTTGCAGTGTTCTGGGGGTAAATTAGATACTCCCCAGGATTCATGAAGCTTGCACCATGCGCCGGAGTAGCGTCGCTGATCTAGGGCCAAATATGGTCGTCGAGCGATTCAGGTAAGAGCTGTTTCCATGTGCACTACCAGCGTACGCCAGAGCTGCACAGCTCACAGCGCTTGTATGCTAATTACCCCATGTACAGCAGTGTAGCATGCAAATGAAGGTATATAGCGATTCATGAAGTGGTGCAGGAGTAGCGTAAGCATGCAGAAATGTAAACCGAAAAAAAGTTTACATTTTTTCAAACAGAACATCGGAGCCATGAAAGCGGACCAAACTTACGTATTACAATGTTAACATATGCCAGTGGCTAAATATACAGCCAATGGCATAAAAGAACACGCACAACACATAAAAAATAAAATTTAATGTCATGGTCACACTAACGCAAAGTACAACCGCAGTGCATGGGTGCGCAAATGGGAACACAAGGAAAATATATTTAGATGTCATAAAACTGTAATGTAACACAAATCATGATTTTGCCATAATAGTCAATGGTACGCATGCTACACTACAACCAAGGCACAAGGGTTCCTAAGGGTCTTTGACAGTGTTCTGCATGGTAGCTAATGCCATGTAAATGAATCAAGTAATACTGAATCGCAAATGTCCCGCTGGTGTAAGGATGTACCACATGGTGCAGCGGTACAACACCGAGGAGTGGCCTGGAGGTAAACATGACATCATGAGAGGTGTGCGCCGCCATAGCTGTAAGCACATTGGAGCATTGGTAATCCGGGTTGCCTGTTGCTAAGCAAAGCCACAGGATAGGGGTGTGTACCTAGCCATAGCTATGCTTAGCTGAGAGCACACAAGGTGACCGAAAATGCATGTGAACGTGAATGAAAATGTGCTCAAAAGCCAGAATCTGGGCGTGCATGGTGCACAACTTAGGTGAAACAAGAAGGTTACAGGAAGACAATAAGGAAATGCTGTTGCATGGTAATTGGAGTACATATGAGTAATTAACATCTAGAAACTCACAGTGGGCCATACACACCAGCTAACAAGGCTGCTAGCAGCTACCTGCAGAACAGGAAAGGGGAGGTGCCATACAGCAAAGAAAAGAGAACTGTCACAGCAGAACAAAGTAAACGTTTGCTGTAGATCAGCTACATAACACATTTCCCAACACAATCCTGGGTTGTGGAAGTACAAAACAAGAAAGCTGGCAGCTGGATGCATGCCTGACAATGGGAGGTGAATCGGGTTGAAAATGAAAGTAAAGGGCAATAGATGAATCTTGGCAGCCAAGTGTAATTCAACACCAAAGGCCCCACAACAGCAGTACCTGCTGTAAAACCAATAACTAAGATACCCTGCAGCTGGAATAGCACAAACACACCCAATTACACCAGCATCATCCATTGCACAATAGTATAAGGTGTGAAAGCCCCCCCCCACACACACACACACATGTGTGTATTCCCAGACACTGCACCATTGGTGTATACAGACAGGAAAATTTTAATATGTATATGTTAGGGGCTGCCATAGCTTTGATTCACCAGCATGTGTTGGAGACTGATGGTGGTGTGGAGGATTATGCTGACAACCATATCAGGCACTGGAGGAGGAGATGAGTGTTCAGACCCAGGGTAACCTACCAGGGTCTACATGATCTGGAGATAGTAGAGCATTACAGGGTGGACAGGGACATCATACAGCAACTTGTTGAGCTGTGCCGGCCACGCCTCAGAGCCAGAACAAACAGAGGGGAACCCATCCCAGTGGACACGAAGGTATGTGTAAGCTTGAGAATACTAGCCACAGGTACCTTCCAAAGGCCAACTGGGGATATCATGGGGATCTCACAGGCATCAGCATCCAGGGTACTCTACCAGTTCCTGGATGCCATGCTACCTCATGCCAATGAGCACATACACTTCCCCCAAATGCAGGAGGAGTTGACCAGCAATATGCGTCTCTTCCACCGTGTGGTGGACTACCCGGAGGTACTGGGTGCAATAGACTGCATGCATGTATACATCAAGTCACCACCCGGTGAGCAGGGTAGGCGCTACATAAACCGCAAGTGATTCCCCTCCATCAACTTCCAGGTCATGTGCAATGCCCAGGGCATTATCATGGATGTGTGTGCCGGCAGTCCTGGAAGCTATCACGACTCCCACATCTGGCATGCCTCACAGCTGTATCAGGTATTTGCCAGGGGGACATCCCATATGGCCACCTAGTGGGGGATGCTAGCTATGCACTGTAACCGTGGATGATGACACCCATCAAAAATGCACACACAGCCACGCAAGAATGCCATAATGAGGCACATGCAGAAACCGGAATCATCATAGAGCGCGTGTTTGGGATGCAGAAATCATAGTTCCGTTGCTTGGACATATCTGGTGGTGCCTTGCAGTACTCTCCAGGAACGTGTGCCCACATCTTCATAGTATGTGCCATGCTACACAATATGATCCTGTGGAAACAGCTGCAGCAGGGACAGAATGGTGAAGGCCCTCACAGCCCACCACCATTGCCAAGGGACCCACAGGCACAGGGGGGCTCAGACCATGAACACCCTGAGCTAGCCCCAGTAGGCAGACTGAGGCATGTCCAGTATGCCCATGCCTTGACAAAGAGGGAACGTATAGCACACACACTGACAGTGTAGGCACTCATGGACTGACACCCTTCTCCACCTGCACACACAGCAAACATGGATGGCACACACACACACGACCACCTATAAATTGTCATGTATAGGTGGTCTACTGTGTACATCCTACATAGGTAGCCCTCAACTATTGTACACACAACCACCATTGACACAAGGTAAGTCAATACCTGAACAGTATATTAAGCTATCAGCATGTGTCCATACTGTATGTACAGGTTCATTGATACATAGTAGGTACATGGCCAACTGCCGAGGCCACTCATAAGCATAGGCAAAACGTGTCTGCTGTTGCCACCCCGTCGATAAACTAAATGTCCCTCTGTGGAACAGAGCCACTTGTGGGATCCCTGGGGTGTAGCTACTGTTCACCACCCACTCTGCAAGGATTCCCCAGAGTGTTAGTGAGGGGTTTTGTATAATGTAATCAGGGATGTGTTTCCAAATAATGGGGAGTATCCCTGACAGGAATATTCACAGATGTGTACATGTTACATAGTATACCTTAAACACAGCTTGCATATATAGGTAGTTCTCCACAGAATAAACATGTGGAACACACAACCGCTGAAATGTGCGTCCATCACCCTTGCACTACCAGTGCCTGCTCTGAGAGGTAAGATATCATTGCTAGGATTAGAACACGCAACCATGTACACATTCATCACAATAACATACCACTAAGCTACCTGAGATGTACCAATGGCAGTCGTGTATACTGACAAGATAAAATACAAAAGGTAGGAATGTGTAGAAATAGGACAAACTGGCATGTACACAATGAAAGGTGTATGTTTTATATATATATATATATATATATATATATATATATATATATATATATATATATATACAATCATATACAGAGAGAGAGAGAGAGGGAGAGAGAGATATGTCGATATATGGGGATATACATATATATGTAGATATATAGATAGGTTAACAACATCTACATAACCATGGAGGTACATATAAATGGGATACCTACCACATAACTACTGCTTTACATACCGACGCATGTAATCCCGAGGCTTAAGGACTGAAAGAACACAGTACCGAAACACCAGATGCATGAGGTGTAATCTCACGATGTTAATGGACAGTTAGTCAGTGCTTCTGGTGTTGCGGTTTGGGTAGGTTTCTGTGTGTATGTGTTTCTTAGGGCTATAGTGTGTGTAAGTGTATGTTCTGTGTGTCGATGTCAGTAATGTGGGGTATGGGTGTCTGTTTCCGGGACTGTGTGCATCGGAACACTGTGGTTTCGGAATTCCGTAGGTCTCCCATATACAGCGGTTGAAGTGTTCACATATGTGTATAACACAGACCATAGCAATCACACATTCCACCACTACTGGCCTTCTGTCATATCACATGCGTGTGTGTGTGTCTATTGTATAGATTGTAATGTACAGCTCTTGTCTACCCTCACAGGTGATGTAGGTGCATTGCCCTCCTGCGGTACATCAGATGTTAGTGTCCCCACAGACTCTAGCAGTGATGATGAATGTATGATTGGGTCACAGGCAGAGTTGTCAGGGGCTGAAACTGTGCCATTGTTTGCCACCGACCTTTATGAACAAAGGATATGGAGAGTATATGCCTATACACCATTACAAATATGTGCTATGGACATGAGCCAATGATAGTGTTACCACCTGTTCCACTTTGCGAGGGACACTCCCTTTTTGGGCGGTTGTGTCCTGACCAAATATATTAAACGTGGCAAATGTCCTGGGATTGTAGGACATAATTATGTCCCATATGTACTGTAATAGTTGCATACAATAGTTATTTCTGTATCTAAAGTACCTACATGGTACAAGAAACAGGATAAGCTACTAAACTGCTACAAGAATAAGCTTATAATTAGGTAAGAAAGGAAAGTTCTATCCCTTGTACTGACCATGGGTTTGTGTCGGCCTGTAAAATCAGATGTGTGGACCGAAAAGGACCGACTATGGACATATGAAAAGGTGGCAACCCTAGCCAAAGAGGGTCAGTCACCAACACAACTACGATGACTGCAAATACGTATGACAGAAATACACAGCTATCATGTAGCAACATGTTATTACATTCAGATGTATTACCGAAGGGATTAAAGGACTAACATCACCTGCATGCTATACAGGAACCACATAACAGTGCCTTAATGAATCAGCCTGCAAATACCATTGTAGTTGTCCACAAAAGGATAGGTGTTCAAATAGGGAAGGAACCCTCATGCACATAGCAATTATGTATAAAAGCAGTTCCTACACACCTGCATTTGCTAAGCACACCCAGCAACATCACCCCCACACCCAAACATATTATAATACAAACTGTAATAACATCACAAATCATTCATACACTGTACGACATCTGCAGAAGCCTTAGCATACCTTGTCAGAGACACATTAACATGGCCCTAAGTGAAATAGCGGCTGTTATACAATGGAACAGCTGCTGATGTAATAGGGCTTGTTTGCACTAATCCCGTTTCAGAGGGTTGTGCGTACACCAGGATGTGTTAACAATTAGTGAGTAACAGCACAGTATGCTACACTTGTACACCAAATCAAGGATATCTGGTGAGCACACTGTACATCACATAACAGTTCATGCATAGCCATATGGCCTTGAGCTGGCCAAACATCCTTGCCAGACTTAAACATCTGCAGAAGTATCTGGTACAAACAAACCCTGCATAAGTAGCACTGTTCCGAAATATAACAGCGGAACATTACAAATAGCATTGAAACACAAACCAAAAAGGATTGAATCAACTGTTAATGATACGTTGGGTTACTAATAAGGTATGTAGAACAGTCAGTATGTCTGTGTATGTAGTACTATTCTGTAGTATTTAAAGTGCACGCAATCCATATAGTGGAAACAGTTATCTTGTAGTGATGTATTGTTGAGCATAGTCACGCTTGTAGTATTTGTGTGCACTGCTGTAGGTCACAAGGCAAGCACCGCATACACCACAAGGGATGCTATATAAGGGCTTTGAACAGAAATACCCCTCACCCACCAATGTCAGTGGCAGGGTTGGTCCAACAAGTATGTGCTATAACAGGGGATAGTATACGTTGATATATTGTAACTGTAGCCATATGTATGGGTGTAATACAGAGAATAACATGTGGAAGGTTGGGCCACTATGCAAGTATGTTTTGCATTGTGGGATATTGTGCCAATAACTGTGTAATGTACAGTATTGTAGGTAGATATGTATTACAAGCTACATAGCATTACTGTAATGGTAGGCAAACATTAGTTATGTCAATCGGCATTTACAATACACAGTAACAGGATACATATGTCTTTTAGTGAGCCGACAGTTTATCAGCATGATAGCAAAGTAAAATGGAAGAACTATTTAACTATCCATGCACACAAGATGTAGTATGTGCAAAGGTAGGTACTAGGCTGTCTTACCAAGGGTATCTGTAAGCCTAGCTAGCGTGTGTTGTCTTTCGCCACATCCATAGGTTGGTTTCCTGTGCCTCTGAATGCAGAGCCAATAGTTCCCTGTGCCTCTGTCCAGCAGAGCCACTGCAGTGATCCCTGGGTACATGTCTGTCTCCATCCATACGGCAACATTTCCCTTGAAGAGTGCTCATGAGGGGCCCTGCCTGATTTACATTGGAATCACATTCCAAAGCATAGGGAGTGTCCGGGTCAGGAATCTATTCATTCAGCATGTCCTACTCATCGTTGTGGCTAGGTGTATATCCCTAGAGCATGTGGCTCTCAGGGGCTTCTGTTTAGGTGGAGCATATCCAGCAATACAGGGTTGGACATGGGCCTTGTATGTCAAGCAGAAATCACCTGTGAGTATGCGGTATGCAACTGAGTACAGCTGGAGTTTTGTAGGTTGGGCTGCATAGGTCATCTGTTTGAGGTCAGTAATCCTCTTGGTGTGGTACTGGTGTGGTCTTCCAAGCTGTTGCAGTTGTCTTGTAAGGTATATCCAAAATGGGGTGTTGTATCCTTTAATGGGTCTGATATGACATGTGTAGAGTCACAATGGCCCCTTTGATCTGGATGCAAACCCATTAGAGATTAGGGGGGCCATGTAGAAGGATATTCTAACCACCTTGTCATTATAGGTATCAAAGGATAGATTGCTATCTACTGGTGTTTCCGGATCCCATAATACCTTTTTTGTATGTAGGGGACTAGCACCTATGTGGTAGTCCATGGGTGACTAGTTATATCCAAAGAGGATGACTATGCACTTTTAGGCATTCAGCTTGACGCCATGATATTAACACCAGGTATCCGTCTCAGTGTGACCCTTCCAGAGGGTGTCTGTAAAACCTGGGGAAACAATTATGTCCCCTAATTTGCAGTTGTCTGCAAACCTTTTCACCCAAAGCTCTCCTGTGCTTGTCTGTACATCAGAGAAGTATATACCGAACCTGAGGGGTCCTAGGACTGAGCCCTGGGGGACGGCAGTTGTAACTGGTATACAGTCGGACCTAGGGTATGCTACTCCTACTGTGTGTGTTCTGTCTGTGAGCCACTTTGCAAACCATCACATGACGTAGGGGTTAATGTTCAGGCAAATGGGTATGTTGATAATACCAGAAGGAAGAATGGTGTTGAAAGCCTTTGAGAGATCTAGGTAGGCTGTGTGGACCTCTTTATCCTCATCTAATGGCTTGGTAATTGTCTCTAAGAAGCCCAACAGGTTTAGGAGGCATGGTCCGGCCTTAACAATGCTAAACAGGGGGGGGGGTCAAAGGTTGGGAGGTATCCAATGTCTTTGACAGTGATCCATAATGTGCACCATAGCCTTGCAGACCAGGCTAGTCAGGCCTATAGGGAAATAGGTCCCATGGTCCATTGTGGCACCACCTTTGTGGAGTGGGATAACTGTTGCTGTGTGCCATTTGGGGGCACTATGTCCGATGTGAGGCTATTATTGAATATGGTGCATATGTGAGGAGACAGTACGATCCAAAGTTCATGTAAAATGCAGCCTAGGATGTTGTCCAGTCCCATGGATGCTGTGATATTGCCTTCAGAGTGTGCAGCTTTGAGAAGGATCCGCCAGGATGTTGCCAATATCCATTGTTTCTGTAATGTTCGTGCCTTTGTGTTGTAACTCAGAGCAAATCTGGTTGTTGACATTGAGGCTCTGTGGTTGTTGTTGGTATTAGTTGCATTAAAGTGTTCATAGCTAGCTTTGGAGGATTGTATAAAGGATCTCACCTTCTTACTGAGGCTGGCCAGGGATCTCCCCCCACGCATGGTATTGTACTCTAGTTTGCAATAGTGTCTTCCTCCTGTAGTACAATATGTTTATGGCAGGGGACCACCAGATTGGTTTAGTTAATTATATGTATAACGTTCTGGTTCTGTTTGGATAGCACAATCCATGCACTGCTGTAAGTGCTTATAGAGTGCATTTGTGTAGGATTCAGCAGTTGTAACAGTACTGTCCATCTGCATGGGTGTCATGACGTTCACCACGTCTGCCTTAAGAAGCATGTAGTTGGCCTTGTAGGCATATTATACTGTGGTTTGCTTAATGGGGGTAGGTGCAGGATGTGGATATCAATGGTGTTCAGCACATGGTCTGATCGGACCAACGAGGACTTGGCTTCACGTGTGGAGCACCAGTCACTCATGTTGGTAATGACTAGGTCTAGGATATTGTTGCCCTTGGTGGGTGTGTGGATATGTTGAGTCAGGGCATTGGTGTTTATGAATTCCAGAAATCATTGAGCTAATGTGTTGGTACACGAGTAGTTTTCCCAGTTAATGGTGGGGTAGATACAGTGAGAGTTATGTGATGAGTGTGGTGTTGTGCGACTGTGTACCTTCTCCACATGACAGTCAGGCTCAGGCTTGGTTGGAGTGACCTTTACCTCCAGTTTGGCTAGATGATTGCATCTCTCACAGGTTGTAGTGTTGGGTGGTAGGTGAATAGGTTTTGACTACAATTATTGTAAGA